>NC_134578.1:126450425-126615425 GCF_050947875.1 Dermacentor variabilis
ACCAATGAGATTCTTGAAGGTACCTCAAACCTGCTGTAGGCGAGCCTCCTACTGCAATATGCTTGTTGGATTTCCCTCAAAGCTTTTATCGGCGCGCTTCCCACACCAATAAGATTCATGAAGGTCCCTCAAGATAGCGACCCTTCAACTGAAATACGATTTTTGAATATGTTGCTTCAAGACCCCTTCCAACAGCAATACGATTGCGGAATCACACATGTGCGTCGTGTGTGCTGAGAACTTTTGGGCTTCTTAAATACGTTTGACAAACAAACTAGTAGGCAGACCACTTAATATACAGTCATATTAGGCCGACAACGACGTGACTGACGAAACGCGAGTCCTCGCAGTGTGCGATCGAGCTTCAGCGAACTTCCATGCAATGCCGGCAAAACTGCCGATCGACTGCGTACCCGCTAGCTTGATATCAGCGCCGTTCATCGACAGCGCGATTTCCACGCCTCCGCGTATATGTATACGTTCTCGTGCTTCGAAAAAATTGAACCATTCTTCGATAGTTGAAACGCACAAACTTCTGTCAGCGCTTTTTACGTTCAGCGAAGGATATATATGCAGAGCAGTCAATCAGCTCGTATATGCATATGTGCACGTCATCAGCGTATTTGAACTGACAAGTGCTTTTATATGCGATTCATTTTCAACTGTAGCGATTAGAAATAGACCACCTTTCCCTTCGCACAGTGCAAGCGGGAAGCGGCGACACGGCGCGGTGCCTATGCCGCTGTTACGCGAAAGACGTGAAAGCTGCCGGCACGTACATGTATGTACTACGTCGCACTCGATCGCCGCGGCGCTTCGCTGAATGAAATGTGGCTGTGTAGACGGCTGTATTTGTACGCACTGTTATGCTGACACACATAGCTTTTCAGATGCCGTGGTTGCTTTTTATTATACGCCAAACGATCAAGCGACGGCCATTTGACACAGCAGCCTGGCTCGGCCAAAATGAGTGCGCTCGCGAAAACCATTTTGATCTGAGTGTGAAAATTCGACTTGATCGATCACGCAATTCTGCGGCGCAGGGCTACTACAGATGACACTGTTGATATTTATCGCACGGTATCGCGCAAGAAACTGGCGTGAACGACCTTCTTTAATTCGCGCGTTTGCTTGCATGCACTCTCCGATTGCGCTGCTGATGTGTTGACATCTCAGTGGCCGCCAAATGCTCGAGGTAGCTCCGACATTTCCTTAGCGCACTGCTCGAAAGATTACCGCGATTATCGTACCTTTCCGGTATTGTGCGAGCGCAGTACAACCCTTTAGCCTCATAATCAGCCTTTTCCAACTAAACAGTTTTATTGATGTTATTCGGTGTTCATGCAGTCTTTAGCTTGCCTTGTGTCTTCGTGTTACTTTTTTTGCGATCTTTAGCAACCATGCAACCCATTTATGTGTACTGCAGCACCAAGACCTTTCCAGGCCATCTCCATAACACACATCTTGAACCAGCCTAAGCAAGAAAATGATTTTTTGAGTTTGCAAATATTTATACGTCATGCACCTTACACATAGCAAACATTGTCAGAAAGACTGGCCATTGTCTTCATGATCGAATAAAAGAACTACACGATCAAGTGTGTGCATGGAGGCAGATTGTCAGCACATTGCAGCAAGTGTGTGCCTCCATTAGTAAAAGAATGCACTATTGAGAGCAAACAGATAGATCTCCTAATGTGAGGATTCATAATGCCAAAAAGATATCCCACTCACGAAATGTCGATGTCAGCAGTATCAATTGCTTTATTAGAATAATTATGATTTCTTAGCCATCAGCGTGATAGTTTGCTTGTGGAGACCTAATATATTTTACCAAATTTATATTAGTGCAGTGCCTCATGACTTCTGCCTGTTCACCTCACTGTTTTCCATGCTGTACAGTGACTTATACCTTATCACTAGGCATGCCAATACGTACCTCGTACGTGGTAGAAAGACTACCCAGCAGTGTTACTAACAAGTTAAGATCTTTGTAATATACAGCTGCTTTGCATACTGCACTACCAAAAAAATTCAACATTAGAGCACCACACTCTTCTCAGCTTTGTTTTCCTTGCAGCTACTAACAAACATCTAAGCAACAGACCATGGAGCCATGGAACACGGCTAAAGTTTAACTGTCTATTTACTGAGCGACAGAGAAATCAAGAAAATAATCATTAAAACCTTACTGCTCAAATCGTTTGCATTGCTCTTCAGAGTGCTACTATACTGCTGCTACTGCTGCTCTATGCTAAGTTCGCACACTATTGAACAGTGTGCTTGAATGCTTGAATGCTTGAGTGTGCTGCTTGAGCAGCTTGTGCTGCTCAGCTACCAGCTAACTGAAGAATTGCCATTTCAATTACCTTCTAGGTGTAGATTTCAATCGCTATGCAATGCCTGAAAATCAAACCAAATGTTCAAAACTAGGCCAGCAGTGTCGAAGAGCTCATTATGAAAAATCAGTTTTATTTAGTTTTCAGCTTTATCCATACAGGAAGAAAAATTATGCAGATCCCACACACTGTGGGAATCAATGTAAGCAAAGCATTCTGAGCAGTTTGCTTTGATCAAAGATAACTAGCAGTGATGCTGACAGTGAATCTTTAATTCCTTCAATGTTTAATACATGAGAGTGGCGAGTTGACGTTAGACGTTGAGTTGCCTGCACCACTGGTGTTTGTGTAGTAGACAAAACACACAGCGGAAGGTGTTTACTTGAGATGGTGTTTCGCGCCATACTTCATAACGTCCGAGAGGATTGAACACATTCATTGCCTCACATAGCACATCACATCATGGCAGAAGTATTAAACTTTATTTAAAGTGTGGGGCTGTACATGCCAAAACCGCAATCAAATTATGAGGCACACGGTAGTGTCGGACTCTGGATTAATTTTGATGCCGTGGTATTCTTTAATGTGTCCTTAAATCTAAGTGCACGAGCAGTTTTTATTTTGCCCTCGTTGAAATGCGCCTACCGCAGTCGGGATCAAACCCATGACTTCAAGCAATGCCATAGCCACAAAGCTACCACGGCGGGGGCTGAAGTGTTGACGTGGGACCACTTCCGTAGTGTCGTCTTGACCCTATGGTGCACTTCATTGTGGCTGTGCTTTTGCACACCCTGCGTAAGTTGCCCAATTCACAAATTTGCATGGTGATTTTTCAGAAGTACCAGAAACGTACTGTACTGTACCTTGAACTTAAATTTATTCTGTTTGCCTGCAACCACTGTCTACAGTAGCAGCATTTCCTTGCCTTCTCATGTCACCTTTTCCCTATCGCCCATCCCCTTGTACGGGAACTGCAAGTGAAGAGTGGCAAGGCTGCTGTTCACTCGTTTCGTGACTGCATCGATTCTACCCATTCTCTGCCCTCTTTCCCCCTCCTCTCCACAATTCTATCTAGCTTCCCTCTGGGCTAGCATGTTAGTAGAAAGCTAAGCGCTGTAATTTCTGCAATGCTTTTGCAGGGGGGCGGGGCCACAGATAATTACACCTACCAATAGGTTAATGCGGCGACACCCAGGAAGCTCCAAATGGCATTGTGCACATTCAGTGCGGTGCGGTACAAACAAGTTTCTCACATCTCGTTTCTTCTCTGCCACACTTCTTCCATGTATATGTACACGCTCTGAACCAGCGCCCTGACACGGTATGCCAGACACCAGCTACAGCAGCAGCAGCTATGGGAAAGTCGAAGAAAGGGGCAAAGAACACTTCATTTCAATATTATCCAGATCCCACGCACTGTCGGAATTTATGTAAGCGAAGGTTTCTGTCTTGGTTGCTTTGACTGTAGATAATTAGCAGTGATGTTCATGCCGAAAGCTTAATTTCTTCAACGTTTAGTATAACACGAGAGTGGCGAGTTGGTGTTAAACGCTACCTTGCAAGCACCACTGCTGTTTGTTTAGTACAAAGAACACATTGCGAGAGACATTTGCTTAAGGCGTTGTTAAGAGCCATATTTCATCTCTGAATTGATTATGGGGCTGTACATGCCAAAACCACAATCCGATTGAGGCATGCCGTAGTTGCAAACTCCTGATTAATTTTGACACTGTAGTACTCTTTAGCGTGTCCTAAATTTTAGTGAAATGGGGCTGCCACGGTTGGGATCACATCCACGACCTCGAGCAATGTCATAGCCACAAAGCTACCGCGGCAGGTACAGAAGTGTTGATTTCACAGTCAACTGCTTTCGTAGTGTCGCCTGGAGCCCGAGTTGTGCTTTAATTAATGCAGCTTTGCTTCTGCAAGCCTTGCGTAATTTATCCGCTTGACATATATGCATGGTGATTATCTTTCAGAAATAGCAGGAAGGTACTGTGCCGTACCTTAAACTTAAGCTTATCCAGTTTCACCGCAACCGCTGTCGCATAGCAAAAGGCTTACCTTGCCTTCTCGCGTCCCTTTCCCCGATCTCGCTTGTATGGAAACTGCCTCGTCTCCTATGTATTAAACTTGAGTTGGATTATGGGGCTGTACGTGCCAAAACCACAATCGGATTGAGGCATCCCATAGTGGCAAACTCTAGATTAATTTTGACACTGTGGTACTCTTTAGCGTGTCCTAAATTTTAGTGAAATGGGGCTATCACAGTTGGGATCACACCCACGACCTCGAGCAATGCCATAGCCACAAAGCTACCGTGGCAGGCACAGAAGTGTTGATTTCACAGTCAACTGCTTTCGTAGTGTCGCCTGGAGCCCGAGTTGTGCTTTAATTAATGCAGCTTTGCTTCTGCAAGCCTTGCGTAATTTATCCGCTTGACATATATGCATGGTAATTATCTTACAGATATTGCAGGAAGGTACTGTTGATGATGATGCGTGGTGTTTTATGGCGCAAGGGCCAGGTTTGGCCAAAGAGCGCCAAGCCAATGGTAATGTGATCAAAGGGAAGCGATAAATTACGAGCAATGAATGTTACAGAGCTGTAAAGGGGCTTAAAAGATGGTCACTGTAAAGTGTGTGAGAGCTACATGTAATAAAACTATGACAATGACTATGAAGTGTGTCAAGGATGCGAAAGGTGCATTGTAAAAGAGTTACGATGTGCTAAAATTGGTCATTTGGATAAAAATTCTAAAAAGCACTACTGCCCTAACAGAGTCCTTGAAGCGCAAGGACCTGAAGGCGTGTGCTGTACAAGGAATACTATCACAGCAGTATCCTCTAGAGAGAGGATGCGCTACGATACTATTGGGCTATTAACATGTAAAACCACATCATTCAAGAAACCTAGGACAGCTTTGCTGGTAAAAAGGGGTTCCTTACCAAGAAACATACCGGGATGCAGAGGTAGACAATATCGATATGCTAGAGGAAAATGTTTCCTTCTTTCTTTCGGCTTCCCGACACTCCATGAGGACATAAGGTACGATTGGACAGATTACTTTCTATCAGGTTTAGCATATTGCCACGGATGCCCATTCCCGACAAGTCTCGCAAGATCCCGTATCGCCACGTTGTGTCGTATGCCTTCTCCATATCGAGGAATATCTATAAGAAAAACTGTTTGTGTACAAACGCGTCACTAATATACCCCTCAATGCACACGAGATGGTCGTTTGTGGACTGACCCTCTCTAAAGCCACACTGGTAGGGATCAAGTATTTTGTTCATTCCAAGGATATGTATGAGTCGCCGGTTAATCATTTTCTCAAACAGCTTACAAAGGCAACTCGTGAGAGCTATCGGACGGTAGCTTGTCGCTGACGAAGGATCTTTACCTTGCTTCAAAACAGGGACCATGATTGCTTCTTTCCATGCGGGTGGAAGATATCCAGCAGCCCAAATAGTGTTAAAGAGTGCAAGTAGTGACAGTTGTGTGTCAGTGTGTACGTTCCAAATCATGTCGTACATTATTCTATCAGGTCCCAGTGCAGAGCTGTTGCTTACGATCAAGGCAGCTCTCAGCTCGGCAATGCAGAAAGGACGGTTGTATGGTGCGTTTTGTGGGGATTTCCGCTCAAATGCCTTACGTTCTTCTATTTGTCTGGACTTGATGAAGGATTTTGAGTAGTGTATTGAGCTTGACACATGCTCAAAATGTCAGGAGGTGTCTGCCTGTTTTTCTAGGGTTCACCCTTGATCGTTCACCAGAGGCAACGGATTTATTTGCTGCCCTTTTACCTTCCTTACGCCATTCCAAACTTTTGCCTCCTGTGTGTACGAAGTTATACCTGAAAGGAACCTCGCCCAGTTTTCTCTCCTCGCCCGACGTCATATCCACCTTCCCAGCGATCTTGTGTTTAAATTCAATTAGATTTTCTGTATTCGGCAACCTGCGCAATATTCCCCATGCCTTATTCTGCCTCTTTCGCGCATTTCTAGTCATCATTCCACCAGGGAACATGTCTTTTAGAAGAACCACCGTTCGTTTGCGGGATAAACTTTTCATCAGCATCACAAATAAAAGCAGTAAAATACGCGACAGCATCATCTATACTAAAATTATTTATAAAATCGGGTGATAAATGAGTAGGCTCATTAAAATGCTCCCAGTCAGCCGATGCCAATTTCCTAATGGGAACACGAGGAGGGTTTTCATGCTGCGTTATTAAGTTTAAAGTTATAGGGAAGTGGTCACTTCCAAATGAATTATTCATCACATTCCATTCCGTACTGTACTGTGCCGTACCTTAAAGTTAAGCTTATCCAGTTTATCCGCAACCGCTGTCGCATAGTAAAAGGCTTAGCTTGCCTTCTCGCATCACCTTCACCCCACCTCCCTTGTATGGGAACTCCCACAGCAGCAGCAGTGGGAAAGTCAAAGGAAGAGGCAAAGAATGCTTCACTTTAAAAGATAAAAGTACAATGCAAGTCTCAGCTACAGCAGCTCTTCCTCTCTACCCGCCTTTTCTCATCTCAGAGCTAACCGCTGCTGCCCCACACATTGCACTGCACCAAGATGTCATAGAGTGTGGCTGGCTCCCTTAGCTACTGCTGCTATTTGCTACATAAACAAAAACAGGGAAAGCTAAAATGCCACTGGGCTTCCACCACACACTTCCGTAAGCATACAAAAACTTTGGAGCCTCTCCTGCTCTTTTCTTCCTCCATTATCCCAACACAGTGCATATATGTATGCATACATTTTGGAAACAGCGAATTTGACAAGCTTGTCATAACGCCGCTGTCAAGCTCTAGACAGCAGTAGTGTTTAAAACAGCAAGTCAATAAAAAACTGCCGAAAAACCAAGCACATCACATTTTTCATTTTCATCGTTTATTCTCACATAAAGGTCTCTCTTTCAATATGCACCAGATATAATACAAGAAAGAACACTGGTAGAAACATAAATTCTTACACTCCGCAGCCACTAATCATGGTATATACATATATATATATATATATATATATATATATATATATATATATATATATATATATATATATATATATATATATATATATATATATATATACATACAACTTTGGCATCGAAAACTACCAGCATGACAGCACATGTAGGAATCATACAGGCATACACTAAGCACAGTCCCAATGAAGTTGATCACAGAACATCTTGCTCCGATACTGATCAGGGAAAATCAAAATCGCACATGAACCAGCTTCACAGCCCACTTATTACTTCATCAATCCTGAGGAACATAATTCTACACCAATTACTCTAAAAGATAATAAAGAAACAATAATCACAATTCCAAAACAATTGTTTTTATGTACTTGAGTAAAAGGTGGCAAATCACTTCAGCGGAAATGCAAAAGGGGGAGAACATTTTAGAAAAGCAAGAAGTCATGAAACCAAGAGTAGCACGAAGCTTCATGCTACTGTCAGGTATGTGACTTGTCTCTCACTATCCAAAGGGCATGATGTCCCACAAGGCCACGCTACACTATATAGACTGTATTGGTTGGTAATGCATGCTTGCTATAATACTTGTGTGTAGAGTAGAGAAACACGCTAAACACTGATCTCAGAACAGCAAATTTTCTTCTACATCAATCCTTGCACATCGTGCCAAAGTTCAATGAACAATTCACTCTCAAAAATAGTAATTCTGGAATTCTGGGGTTCTACATGCCAAAACCACAATTTGATTATGAGGCATGCCGTAGCGGGGGTCTCCGGATTAATTTTGACCATCGGTGGATGTTTAACGTGCCCCCAATGCACGGGACACGGGTATTTTTGTATTTTTCCCCCATTGCAATGCAGCCGCTGTGGCTGGGATACAAAACATTGTTCACATCTTTGATGCACTTTTACCATACCTGGTCTTCCAATACAATATATGAATGTCGTTCAAAAAGCTGACTTCCTAAATAGCATTTTCTTCACTTCTTCTGGCATACTGCACACATCACACAGCCAAGTGGCAGGCCCGATTAGGTTTCTATTGAAGTCATTAATTCAGAACTGCGTCAAGCGACACTGCTTTAGGTAGCCGTTGTCAGAGACACGGGCAGGCACTAGCCACAAGGTTTCCTGCACTGCCATGTCCTTTTAAGTTTTGTTCCGTGTTTCTAAGGTTCCTCCAACCCACCTACTGCTGCATGCAACTATGGAAGCAGCGCACTGCCGTCATGAGACTTAAACGAGGGGGCAAGCGGCCCATATGTGACCGTGAGTACAACGAAATGGAAGCAGCTGGAATCGAGACGAGAGTGCAGCAGGGCATACAACGCCTGTTGACAGTAGATTAAATTCATTATAAATCAAGCAGATATTTCGTACTTTCAGTCCATTCAAATAAATCTTTAATTTTTGGTTGGCCCATTACGTTTTCAACGTATTCAAAAGCCAATTAATTCAAACTGAACTATTCGGTTAAATCTGTTCATCTGTACTTCTTGCTTGTCGAAACTGGAAATATCAACTGCTTTATTCATTTTTAACTGAACATTTGCGTTCATACGAAAATAAAGCCAACTGCCTGTCTGCACTTGTCAAAGTGGTAAAAACCAGAAGCGGAAAAGTTGTCCTTGTTGGAATAGAAAACTTTTGGTTTTGAATTGGCATGTTGCAAGAAAGCAGTCGCAAATTTGCAATTTATATTCAACATATGATTAAATGGATATTTCATTACAGTATAAGCTGATGTGTTGCTCATAGGCATATTCATACCTGCATCTGATAATTCAAACAAAATTCTGGGGACCCCTCGAGTTTGAATTATGGGAGGTCTACTGTATATGTAATCATGCTGTTGTCGCTCCATTGACCCAGAGATGGAGTGCCAAGTCTAAATTCGTCAAGTGACTCAGCATGCTTGCTTGCCCAACAGAAATACCTAAGGGCAATTTACGGGGCTTTCCGAAGAACATATCACTGGTGTAGCAGTTTAAATATCCTGCTACTGTGCTCAAGGTCCTCTGATCAAATCTGGCAGGCGGAAACTTTCCTATGTATTTGAAGATGTTTATAATAATGCAGTAAAATGTATAAAATACAGTCACAATAATGTGTAAAGCGACAGAATCTTTATACAAATCCACATAAGCAATTATTCCCAGGTTAGCTAAAGCGCCTTGCTTGCAACTCCCGTATGCACTTCCGTCAATTATAGTGAGTGGTCACGACAGCCGTTATGCACCGGTGCGGACATGCCGATGCAGCATGTTCATACCACCTTAGTAAAAGACTTCATAGCCATTGGCAAATGTGATTAGGAAATGCTCGCGTGCCAACCGTCTTTCAGTCAGAGGAGCAACAACTGGCTACGTACAATGTCGACAGGCATTGGATGCTGAGCCAACCTCTCTTCATAATTCCAGCCGCATGATGCCACTTTGCAGCTCTAACGTGCACACGGGCAACTTGATCCCACATTGATGTAGTCTCCCAACGGCTGTACATGTACAGTTCTAGCTACAAGATGCATAAGAAATGTGCAGCATTCAATCCGGTGTTTAGAGCATCACTTTTACCAGTGGAATCAAGCAATGCATGGCCTTGCCAACCGCTTTCAATGTACTTCACACTCGTAACAATAAGGTGCACGAGCTTTCATTCACGAGTCACTCCCTATGCTTAAATGCACGTTTACAGAACACGCATGACTTGCCAGTGAACTTGGCCGCTACATGGCCGTACCAACTGCTTTCTCTGTACTTCACACTCGTAACAATAAGGTGCACGAGCTTTCATTCACGAGTCACTCCCTACGCTTAAATGCACATTTACAGAACACGCATGACTTGCCAGTGAACTTGGCCGCTACATGGCCGTACCAACTGCTTTCTCTGTACTTCACACTCGTAACAATAAGGTGCACGAGCTTTCATTCACGAGTCACTCCCTACACTTAAATGCACATTTACAGAACACGCATGACTTGCCAGTGAACTTGGCCGCTACATGGCCGTACCAACTGCTTTCTCTGTACTTCACACTCGTAACAATAAGGTGCACGAGCTTTCATTCACGAGTCACTCCCTATGCTTAAATGCACGTTTACAGAACATGCATGAATTGCCAGTGAACTTGGCCGCTACATGGCCGTACCAACTGCTTTCTCTGTACTTCACACTCGTAACAATAAGGTGCACGAGCTTTCATTCACGAGTCACTCCCTATGCTTAAATGCACGTTTACAGAACACGCATGACTTGCCAGTGAACTTGGCCGCTACATGGCCGTACCAACTGCTTTCTCTGTACTTCACACTCGTAACAATAAGGTGCACGAGCTTTCATTCACGAGTCACTACCTATGCTTAAATGCACATTTACAGAACACGCATGACTTGCCAGTGAACTTGGCCGCTACATGGCCGTACCAACTGCTTTCTCTGTACTTCACACTCGTAACAATAAGGTGCACGAGCTTTCATTCACGAGTCACTCCCTACGCTTAAATGCACATTTACAGAACACGCATGACTTGCCAGTGAACTTGGCCGCTACATGGCCGTACCAACTGCTTTCTCTGTACTTCACACTCGTAACAATAAGGTGCACGAGCTTTCATTCACGAGTCACTCCCTATGCTTAAATGCACGTTTACAGAACACGCATGACTTGCCAGTGAACTTGGCCGCTTCATGGCCGTGCCAACTGGTTTCTCTGTACTTCACACTCGTAACAATAAGGTGCACGAGCTTTCATTCACGAGTCACTCTCTATGCTTAAATGCACATTTACAGAATACGCATGACTTGCCAGTGAACTCGGCCGCTGCATGGCCTAGTGGCTATTAATTTTTTTCAAGCCTATTGGGCAACTCGCACATGTATGACTTATTACACACACTAAGAAAGACACATTGCAAGGACACTTCATCACAACAATACAAGAAATTATTCACAGAAGTAGGTGGAAGCTGGCACTCTAATATGTGCAGAACATCAAATGCACATGGTGTGGTGAGCAGCTGCTGACAATGAAAGTACATAACGCCTACTTTTGCATAAATCCCTAGAACTAAGCAGTACATTCCATCAGACATTTTAACATAGCAAGAGCAAGTTTTGCTAGGCACACAATACTCAGAACTATGAATAATCATGGTGCCTACCTGGGCTCTGAAATACTTGGACACTTGTGGTACATTACCAAATCTCGAAACAAAAAGCCCCTTTAGGATATCTGGCATATAAACAACTGGCTGTGCCTGTCCAAGAACACATGTCTGAGAACATCGCTTATAACTATGTTCAAGCTCTTTTTTGGCAGACAAAAGACTTGGTTGAAGGTCCATATGCACTGAAACTGTTCTGAAGGTTTGGTGCATGATGCACCGTTCAGCAATCTGAGCAGGCACATATTTAGCTGCTGTCACAAGCTGCAGTGCCCTGCCAATTCCATCTTCAAAGGGAAACGTTGATGTAGCCCACAAGGGGCCAAACATTCGTGTCGACTTTGTGAGGTGCAATAATTGATGCACATTAAAAGTCATCGCATTCTGCCCATACAACTTGGCCATCTGCTGAACAAATGCTAAGAGGGACCTTTCAGCAGCACAAATTTCATCTTCTAGGATAACATCCTTCAATAAAAGAAACACAGCCTTTGCAAGAAGTGCGAAATGTGTCAGATAAGGTCGGGTCAATATGTCAGAGACACATGGAAGGCTGTAGAAAAGAAGCCAAGAGCGCCACTCTGCAGCCTTCCAAAAAGCACGATCTGACAAAGGCCGTCCTGATCATGAAAAGATTATTGGTGGCTTTATCAAGAGCAACCTCGAATCAATTAGCTTTATGTGCCTCCCAATATACCACGTGGAACCTGTAGCTGACAGCCACATTTCAGTAACCTGTTTGGTCACACCTTCCAAGACGCAGTGCATGTAGTCAGGAGGCAGGCCCCAGACGAGATCAAAGCCTCGCAGCTTGATCAGAGTGGATGGACCTTTTATGCCGAACACTGGTTCCTTCTTCTGCACTGCTTCCACCATTGCTTTCAACACCCCACTGTGTGTCCTTCCAGGCACGTCGCTGCAAAATGAGTACTTCAGTGTACCTGCAAAGGCAATTTTTTTAGCATCAGAATGATTTTTGTGTGAAAGCTTGCTAGATCATGTACATGACAAATAGGTAGACATATTATTGCGCACTTAACTACAGCACACTTGAGCAGGTCTATCGGTATGTAAACCTTAAGAACTGAACCATGTTGACACAGTAGGCTAATTATAAACCTGCAGTAGCAACATCTAAAACTAAATGTTTCACCTTTGAAAGTAAATTTCAGTATGTGCAATACCAATCCCCAAGAACTCGCGTTTCATCTGATCATCATCATCATCAGCCTAGTTACGCCCACTGCAGGGCAAAAGCCTCTCCCATACTTCTCCAACTACCCCGGTCATGTACTAATTGTGGCCATGTTGTCCCTGCAAACGTCTTAATGTCATCCGCCCACCTAACTTTCTGCCGCCCCCTGCTACGCATCCCTTCCCTTGGAATCCAGTCCGTAACCCTTAGTGACCATCGGTTATCTTCCCTCCTCATTACATGTCCGGCCCATGCCCATTTCTTTTTCTTGATTTCAACTAAGATGTCGTTTACCCGCGTTTGTTGCCTCACCCAATCTGCTCTTATCCCTTAACGTCACACCCATCATTCTTCTTTCCATAGCTCGTTGCGTCGTCCTCAATTTCAGCAGAACCCTTTTCGTAAGCCTCCAGGTTTCTGCCCCATATGTGAGTACTGGTAACACACAGCTGTTATACACTTTCCTTTTGAGGGATAGTGGCAACCTGCTGTTCATGATTTGAGAATGCCTGCCAAACGCACCCCAGCCCATTCTTATTCTTCTGGTTATTTCAGTCTCATGATCCGGATCCGTGGTCACTACCTGCCCTAAGTAGATGTATTCCCTTACCACTTCCAGTGCTTCGCTACCTATCGTAAACTGCTGTTCTCTTCCGAGACTGTTAAACAATACTTTAGTTTTCTGCAGATTAATTTTCAGACCCACCCTTCTGCTTTGCCTCTCCAGGTCAGTGAGCATGCATTGCAATTGGTCTCCTGAGTTACTAAGCAAGGCAATATCATCAGCGAATCGCAAGTTGCTAAGGTATTCTCCATCAACTTTTATCCCCAATTCTTCCCACTCCAGGCCTCTGAATACCTCCTGTAAACATGCTGTGAATAGCATTGGAGATATCGTATCTCCCTGTCTGACGCCTTTCTTTATAGGGATTTTGTTGCTTTCTTTGTGGAGGACTACGGTGGCTGTGGAGCCGCTATAGATATCTTCCAGTATCTTTACATATGGCTCATCTACACCCTGATTCCGTAATGCCTCCATGACTGCTGAGGTTTCGACTGAATCAAACGCTTTCTCGTAATCAATGAAAGCTATATATAAGGGTTGGTTATATTCGGCACATTTCTCTATCACTTGATTGATAGTGTGAATATGGTCTATTGTTGAGTAGCCTTTACGGAATCCTGCCTGGTCCTTTGGTTGACAGAAGTCTAAGGTGTTCCTGATTCTATTTGCGATTACCTTAGTAAATACTTTGTAGGCAACGGACAGTAAGCTGATCGGTCTATAATTTTTCAAGTCTTTGGCGTCCCCTTTCTTATGGATTAGGATTGTGTTAGCGTTCTTCCAAGATTCCGGTACGCTCGAGGTTATGAGGCATTGCGTATACAGGGTGGCCAGTTTCTCTAGAACAATCTGACCACCATCCTTCAACAAATCTGCTGTTACCTGATCCTCCCCAGCTGCCTTCCCCCTTTGCATAGCTCCTAAGGCTTTCTTTACTTCTTCTGGCGTTACCTGTGGGATTTCGAATTCCTCTAGGCTATTCTCTCTTCCACTATCGTCGTGGGTGCCACTGGTACTGTATAAATCTCTATAGAAATCCTCAGCCACTTGAACTATCTCATCCATATTAGTAACGATATTGCCGGCTTTGTCTCTTAACGCACACATCTGATTCTTGCCTATTCCTAGTTTCTTCTTCACTGTTTTTAGGCTTCCTCCGTTCCTGAGAGCCTGTTCAATTCTATCCATATTATAGTTCCTGATGTCCGCTGTCTTACGCTTGTTGATTAACTTAGAAAGTTCTGCCAGTTCTATTCTAGCTGTAGGGTTAGAGGATTTCATACATTGGCGTTTCTTGATCAGATCTTTCGTCTCCTGCGATAGCTTACTGGTTTCCTCTCTAACGGCGTTACCACCGATTTCTATTGCGCACTCCTTAATGATGCCCATGAGATAGTCGTTCATTGCTTCAACACTAAGGTCCTCTTCCTGAGTTAAAGCCGAATACCTGTTCTGTAGCTTGATCCGGAATTCCTCTAGTTTCCCTCTTACCGCCAACTCATTGATTGGCTCCTTCTGTACCAGTTTCTTCCGTTCCCTCCTCAAGTCTAGGCTAATTCGAGTTCTTACCATCCTATGGTCACTGCAGCGTACCTTGCCGAGCACGTCTACATCTTGTATGATGCCAGGGTTCGCACAGAGTATGAAGTCGATTTCATTTCTAGTCTCACCATTCGGGCTCCTCCACGTCCACTTTCGGCTAACCCGCTTGCGGAAAAAGGTGTTCATTATCCGCATATTATTCTGTTCTGCAAACTATACTAATAATTCTCCTCTGCTATTCCTAGAGCCTATGCCATATTCCCCCACTGACTCGTCTCCAGCCTGCTTCTTGCCTACCTTGGCATTGAAGTCGCCCATCAGTATAGTGTATTTTGTTTTGACTTTACCCATCGCCGATTCCACGTCTTCATACAAGCTTTCGACTTCCTGGTCATCATGACTGCATGTAGGGGCATAGACTTGTACCACCTTCAATTTGTACCTCTTATTAAGTTTCACAACAAGACCTGCCACCCTCTCGTTAATGCTATAGAATTCATGTATGTTACCAGCTATTTCCTTATTAATCAGGAATCCGACTCCTAGTTCTCGTCTCTCCGCTAAGCCCCGGTAACACAGTACATGCCCGCTTTTTAGCACTGTATATGCTTCTTTTGTCCTCCTAACCTCACTGAGCCCTATTATATCCCATTTAGTACCCTCTAATTCCTCCAATAACACTGCTAGACTCGCCTCACTAGATAGCGTTCTAACGTTAAACGTTGCCAGGTTCAGATTCCAATTTAAACTTTCCAGTTTAAACTAGTTTTTCCCAGCCTGTTCCTGCATTTGCAATGGGCTGACATGTTAACATTTTTAAAGACTGCTCATTAACTAAAACCCGCCGTGGTTGCTCAGTGGCAATGGTGTTGGGCTGCTGAGCACAAGGTCGCGGGATAGAATCCCGGTCATGGCGGCCGCATTCCGATGGGGGCGAAATGCAAAAACACCCATGTACTTAGTTAGATTTAGGAGCACGTTAAAGAAGTCCAGGTGGTCGAAATTTCCGGAGTTCTCCACTACGGTGTGCCTCATAATCAGAAAGTGGTTTTCGCACGTAAAACCCCATAATTTAATTTTTTTTCATTAACTAAAATTTTCTACTGCGATAATTTTTTAAAGATTACTATTCCTGACACAACGAACATGGGTTAGTCTCTGCAAAGACTGTGTGGAGTTGCACACCATATCCATCTTATCACAGTAGCACATGATTTTACAATGCAACCGAAAACAAGAAACCAAGATAAAATGTTATTTTTCACTCAAACTAGAATTGAACCAGAATGTTACTATTTCTTTCCACTCTAGAGTTACAGAAAGAAAGACATGACTGTTTCCAATTCAACTTCGTAACTTTTTCTGGAGCTTTTCATCCATACAATGCCTGCACTTGTCGCTTAAATGTGCTACCATATTACTAAATGTGCACCATCTTCTCGATTTTAAATGTAGCATCGTTAGTGCAGTTTTCAGTGCATGGATATTAAGATTATGAAAAAACTCACAAAACAGTTTTACCCGTCTTCAAAACAAAGCTAATACATTTGTTATAATCTTAGAAAACAGGTAAAAGTCTAGAACTGAGGTTAAACAGCGTGAATAAAACAAGGACACGAGGAAACAAATACCGCAGGCAAGCGCCGACTGCCAACTGCACTCACATATTTGAAAAAAACAAAATTCATAGGAAAAGAAAAAGGTAAGAGGGAAAGCGAAATAATAGAGGCTTACTACATTAGAAAGGAAGGAGATAAATGTGTAAGCATTCCCTCTCTTGCATTGTCAGTAAAAGAAATAGCTTTTTTAGATGAAAGATTATGATGCTGCTGATTTGCAGATCTTTTTGTGACTGCTGTATGCATGTCTATGCTGTAAAATGGCATAAAATGGCTGGAGAATTTCAAATAAAATTCCAGTTGGCAGTCAGCGCTTGTTTGTGGTATTTGTTTCCTCGTGTCCTTGTTTTATTCGCGCTGTTTAACCTCAGTTCTAAATATGAACCAGCTAGCCCTCATCAAGATCCTACTAAGGTAAGAGTCAAGCACACTTACCATCAATAACTTCACCTTGCTGCAAGCACCAGCTGCACCCAAAGTATCCATTGAACTGCTTGCTGTTCAAGATAGCTGCCCTGGCTGGAGAGTCCACACAACAAACAACTGCATGCACTGCTGATCTAATGGTCCTACCAGCATGAGACCACACTAGAGTTCCAACATTGGAGACTTCTTCAACAAATTGTGTCATGAAGAGATGCATCGGTGGGTGAGTCCTTGAGAACCACAGCCCTGAGACGAGCACATTTTGCCACCGCATCAAAACTGGCAGCTCATTTAACATTACTTGAATTGGCCAAATTGTGCTCTTGCTGGAATCAAACACAGGTGCACCATCACTGTTAAAGGTCAATGTGATGTCACTCCATGCCATGTTTATCTGCTTTCGTACACTACGGTACAGACTTCCATCGGTGAGGTCAGAAAATAGGCCTGGCACTAGAGGTCCTGATGACAGCTTCTGCAAGTTAGTGTGGAGCGTTCTGCCAACTTGTTTCAAGAGTTCCAGCAACTGCTGCTTCAAGTTAAACATTAAAAAGAAACTCCCAGTACTCATTAACTCTTGAAGCCTCTTTTCAGCACCACAGGAAGCACAGGTTACAGTGGACTTGTTTTTGGCATCGCAAGATAGTCCGAGGTATTTATGGCAGGCTTGACAATATAAGTGTACCCTCAACGCTTCTTTTTTGCTTTTCCACAACTTTCTGAGGGAGTAGGTAGTGCATGGTACAACTTTCTCCCCAAATTGGGCATTGATCAGAGTTAAAAGTCCTTGAACTTGTGCCCATGTCAGTCCTGCAGTGACAATATATGTGAGCACAAGCAGGAAAGCTTCTGCTTTTGTTGTTGCCTGATGAGGTAGGGTTTCCCGTCTGAGTTTCGCAAAATACTTCATGAAATCGTCATCTCCTGCAGCTTCAGTCCCAGTTCCTTCGTCATCATGTATCTGTGCACTTTCTTCATCATTGCTGTCCGTTTCATCTGTTTCTTGAGGATCACTATCCGAGCTCAACTGGGAAGCAAAGTTCAGTTCACTACCGCTGAAGCTTCTTGCATCTTCATCACAATGAACATCTCTTTCACTTGCAGCTTGGCTAATTTCCTCTTCTACAGAACTAGCAATTGCACTCGCATTTGCACCAGCAGATATTTCTGCTAGGCTGGAGCTGTTCTGCCTTGAATTATCACTGTGGTCTTGAGTGATATTGCCACAAGTGGAATCTGTGGGAAGGCTGTTCAGGTTTGCTGGCGTGTTCTGAAACAACATGGAGCAAAGAAAAAATGGAACACCATCGCACATACATCCTTTGAAACATAAGTGTTCTATCCCAAAATGCTGCTGAAATAACGCTTTGAGGAATGTTGACACATTGGTAATTTGTGCAAAGCAGAGTTATGTATTGGACCACGAATAAAATGCGAAGAGGGCTGCGTCTGATTTTTGAAATTGTTATTGTTTATATTCAATTCCGGAAACAACAGTAATTACCTGCATATCTAAAGGAATGCCTTACGTCCTCAGCTCCAGGATGTGCCGTGGTTAATGGCCACTACTTTTTGCACCTTCAGCGCACTGACTCTGCATACAGGCATTTTTAGACGAAACAACTCCTGCTGTTTTACATGTAAAACCTAAGATCTGATTGTTAGCCACACCACAGTGGGGGAGTAATGTGCACTTAAACTTAAGTACACAAGTATTCCTGCATTCGGCTTACATTGAAATGCAGCCACCGTGGTGGGGATCCATCATCAATTTCATTTTAAGGTGAAAGCCTTAGATGTCTCGTTTCACGGTCGCGTTGCGATATACACAAAATATCACATGACCCAAAGATGGCCAGAAGCAAACCAAAGCATGTCCAGCAATGTATAAGAGATGATTAACGATTGGTTAGTGATTGGATTAAGGTGGATTAGAGTGTATTAAGGATGATTTGGGGGTGAATTAAGGTAAATGTACAATGATTATGTTGGGTTAAGGTCGATTAAGATGTATTAATGAATGTTAATGCGAAGTAAGGTTAAGTTGGACGAGGGAGGATTAACGTGGATTAGGATGCATCAAGGTGAATTACAGTAGGCTTTACAAGGCGTTCACATCCGTGTCTCTTAGGCGATCGGTATGGGCACCTTGGGCTTTTTTTATTATTTTAATTGAGCTCAACATCGCAACGCCATTGCCTACCGCGGCGGGTGCCGGTGTCGCGCTGTTGCGTGTTTCACACGCCAGTAAACGGTATTTAAAGAAACTATAACAGCAATGGCGCAACACAGAAAATGCCACGTGAACCACACGTAATCCTTTCGATAATCATGCCGGCTGTAAAGAAGTCGCTAGGTGTGTACTTTTCGTAACACATCCCATACATATGCTTCTTAGTAACCGCTCTTAATTTCGTGTTTGCACTCCAGTGAATCATATCTAATTAAGCGAATTGCATACAGTAGTAGCGGTGGTAAGAGTGGTTCGTTTCGACACGTCTTCCGAGTTTGCCTTGGAACTTGGCTGCTCGACCCAGGCTGCAGATACTGCCGGTAACGTTTCGGCGGTATTTGAGACATTTCCTTCACTACTATACACCTGATTACAACGAAGGCGCCAAATAAAATAACGGGCGTAGGAAGGAGACACGAGACAACCACCAGCACGTGCTCAGTACTATATGCCGCCAAACGTGCGTCAGAATACGGTCGTTCCTTGCCACAAGAGGATGGCTGCACAAATGGATGGATGTATTATTGTTTCCTACATGGAGGAAGGGTGGATAAGTGGATGGATACTATGAGCATCCCCATTGGAACGGGGTGGTGGGTTGTGCCCCTAAGCTATTGTATTGCCTTAAGTCCCATGTTAAAAAAGAGAAGGATAACCCATGATGAATTCTGATAACCTAACTTTCTGAACTGCTATTGTGAACTTTGTTTTTGTCATAAAGGTAAAAAAGGAAAGCACAGGCAAGAGCCCTCGTGTGTAGCAGATAAACGAAAGCCTTCAAAGAAACGTCGGCTTTATTGTCGATGTAAATCTACTTGCTACAAACGGCATTTATAAGCTCCTTACAGTGAAAACATTTTGCTGGTTTTCTACCAAAAAATGGGATGAATCTCGTGATGTATGCATGAATATGGGTACAAAATATTACGTATACTTCCTTCGCTGTCTGTGCATGTTATAGGCATCAGCAAATTTTCTTCTTGTTGTGCCTGTTATACTACATCCTGATATGGCCCCTGTATTTGAAGTTATCGTAGCTTTCGATTCCACGCACGCGGCGTGTTAATTAAGTATTGACTACGTTAGGAAGTCATATGCATTATTAAAAGAAACCTACCACATGGTCTGCAATTTTGTTCGCAGCTGTAGTTTCTTACACATGCCATAGAAACGCGCTTGCTTTTAATCCTTCTCTCAATACATATTCATTCACTTCATTCGCATAAAGGCTAAACTGTTGCAAGAAACGCCATGTCCCTGCATGACCGTGCACTGCGAGTGACCCCGCTCCCAAACATCAAATATGTGCACACATACGTATATGTATATTTGTGTACAAGCTTTTGCGCTAGGTGCTGAACGGCAGACTCTGAATGATCTAGTTTTGGGTATGTTGACGCATTTACGGCTGGGATACAAGTCACGAGTAAAAGTGATGCAGTATTACAGGAGGCCTCGAAGCGAATTAGTCCTAGCTATAGTTTGATGTCAGCTGCATCCCTCGTTTCATGGGGATCTGCTGGCGGGCTGGCTGCATGAAGGAAGGAAAAAAGGTTTATGGCAATGTAAGACAGACATGCAAACATGAAAAAAATAATAAAAAATGCCGAGAAAGACGAAAAGGGTGGGGCAAACGGCGGTGTCTGTCTTGCCCTTTTCGTTACTTGTGCCTGTGTTTGCAAGCCTTCCTTCTAGTGACATGATTCCATACCAAGGCACTCGAATTTATTTCACTGGAAAAAACAACTTTTCTAGTGGCTTGACGAGTGAACGGGGAGGGGGCGTCGAGGTGGACGCCGCCAAGCTCGCACAAAAACACAGTATATAATTCCCACCGCTTTGTAATGTGTCCCGTTTATTCAAGCTAGCCCAACATTCTAACTAACTGCGACACTCCGCCTGTGCCGCCTCTACGATGCAGAGAACTAAATCCAGCGCATAATTGTAAAATATAAAGTGTTATATGACTTGCAGTGGTGTACGTATGATTACTGCTTTTAGAACACTGCGCCTTTTGGTGTTTTTGGTTTCGTTTTTACAATCAATAACCACTAGGGGCGCGATTGTAATGGTTCGGATTTGATCGCTCCCCTGAAGTCATATCCATAGCTCAACGTTGTGCGCGTGGCCTGCGTGGTGTGTGTTTTGTTGGAATTGCCCTGCTACGCACGTGCTTCAACAAATCACTCTGGTTCTCTGGTCAGTGGTGCGATCTCAGAAAACAAAATGCTCGTGTGCGTCCAATATGAAGTGGACGGAACGACTGAAGTTGTTCAGCCTGATTCCATCCGCGACTTTCGCCCGACAAGCGTCGCCGATTTTGACTGCACTACATTGTATGATGTGTGGTGGACCGGCGACGACTACATCTCCGGCGGCTACTATAAAGCCAAATTGCTCCACCTGACAGGTAAGCCGCTACACAAACTGTACAGTATCGGTACATATAGTGATATTGGGTTGCCAAAAGAGTTAAATGAAAGAAAACATTGAGTCCAATTGGGGTTTTCAACGGGGCCCAATTGCTCGCAATTGGAGATCACTGCAGATCCAAGTTCCTACATTTAGACATCATTGGGGTTCAAAATGCCAATTAGACCTAATTTTAATTAAGTGGCTAAGCAATCCCGGGAAAGAAAACCTTAAAGATATAATGTGAGCAGTCAGATATGGAGAGCTATTTGTGAAGTTCAAAATCTGCATTTAAACTGACGATTTGTTTGAACCACTGGCATCACTTGGTCAACCAAATTTTGCTTGCATATATAGCACCTGACATAATAAACCGGTGAATGGCGGATATGTCATTGAAGAGAACTACCATTGCGTGTTCATGCATGACTAAGAATCTTGAATGGAGTTTCAAGTTTATCTGCGGCGTATGAAAGTTAAGACTCATCTAGGGCATCTTTTTCCATAATTGTCCCAACGAGTCCATTGAGAGATAAGTTGAGCGACCCAATAAATACAATTGTGTTAAAAAAAAAACTCAAGGACTGGGCAAATTTCAAATAATAACTGTTTATTTTTTGATAGGGAAATATGGTACAAATCTCAGTGCACGGGCTCTGAAAGTGCGAATGTTGATGCGGTGCTCTGAAAACAACTGTTGTAATTTGCAGAAATGCGTTTGCATTCTTGGCTCTCCCACTTGAGTGAAAAGAAAAAAGAATAAAAAAAAAGCAATAGCTTAGTTAAGGACAAAACAGCTCACATAACGTGGCAGACATTTGTTTAAAGTTCGTATGGCATTACACGAGTCTAACACACATGCACAATACTAGTAATGTTAATTTCCTCTTAGGTAGTTCTTGCAGGTAAAATTTGAATGAATTTGAAATCTCGCTATTGTAGATAATTGCAATGCTTGTCAATAGATAGATGTCAGACGTAACATGCATGGTGAACACTTAGAGCGCATCCTTTATTGTAATGTTACATTTGTGTTGCAAGATACTAAAAAGAAAAACAGTTGTCATCTGTTGACCCTTTTCACGGCAATCCTGTGGGCACTGCCATGTTTGATCACATGATGGTGTGTCCGTTGCTTGCCACCGTTGCTTCTGTGTTTATAATGGATGCATATGACACCGGTGTGGCTCTGTAAACCTTTGTTTCGGCGGATGTCGTAGACGATGACTGGGTGGACAACACGCAAAGCTTTCGCTAAAGATTCACAGGACACGTTTTCAGAGATTTCATGGTTCGTTACACTTTGTCCAAGCGATGCGAGTAGTGTATATGGTGCTTGTAATAAAAGTGGGGCTAAAAATGGATTCCAAGCTATCCTAACTTTCCACTTACAAAGTGAATCAGTATCACTGTGTTTAGCTCTTCGTGATTTATTTAGCAAATACTTTTAAGCAGCAGCTTGTCACATCTCTGGCTCAGTAAAGTTTCCTTGGTGTTCACCGTCTAATTGTTTATTTTCTGCCTGATCGCTTGCGGGTGTCCTCAGTTGTGATAGATTTGTTCTTGCTGTGCACAGGTCTTGGAACGTAGCCGTTCTATACATTGTAATGGCTTGTAGTATCGCTATGACTTGCTTACTCCTGTGAACTGTCAAAATAAATTCACCTTCGACCATTCGTGTGCTGTCAGTGTAGTCCGTCATTTATTGTGCGCATTTATTAAAGTGTGCGCCCATTCACTTATTGATGCGAAAGCATTATGCTGCTCATGAAGTGGAAAATCCGGCGGCATGGCTGGATATGGTACAAAAAAATGTATGGGCACTTTGTTGAGCTAAACTACAGTAGGCAAAAGCCTATCTATGACTGCCTCTTTGTCTGAAGTGTATGACTGTTGTTTCAGTCGCATCCGTTCATTGGCTTTCAACCTTCTTGTGTTGGGAGACTATGGAAGGCGCTGTTCCTTTTCACTTGAATGTTGCCGCTGGACAACACCCAGTTGCATTTCCGACAGTTGATCGCACAGAAGCAGGTCAGAAGAGGTAATGGTTTCGTATTTGCGTGCTTTCGCTGAGGCAACGTGCGGCACACCGTCGAAAGTGCCATCTCGTTTCTCTAGAGCAAACTGCTTCGTGAAAAGGGCCAATACTGTGAGTGTTGTGTATGTATTGTACAATATTTTATGTCTGTAGTCATATGCCACTGCCTTCTGGTGCCATGCAGAAACGTCAGAGGAAATGGATTTATTCCTCAGCAAGAGGCCTAGGAAGGCCATGAACTCCAATGAATCAAAAGGAAAGAAGAGGACAAAAGGGAAGGTATGATTACCCAACACTTTCTTCTTTTTTGGCATTTATGTATTGGACTACACTGTGACACATACTGCCTGGTCTGCTCGATGAAAGCACATAAGTTCTGCCGATTGGGTCCGTGCACCGAACACATTTGGCCATCATTATGTGCCAACTTTCATTGCACACCTAGTGCAATGTGCAATTTACTGTATAGAAAAGCATGGTTGAGAGAGAACTGTAGAAGCAAATATACAATAACTTCATTTTAGCATAGCTCTTTTGTTTGCTTATATCTTAGAGTCCCTTAGTGAACTTGCTGCTCCAATGTGCTGGGGAGAGTATGAATGCTAGCTTTGAAATGTCTTCCAACATTTATCTTCAAATTGAAAAGCGCAATGTGATATTATAAATTAGTCAGGAACAACTAAAAGCCATTTTACCTGCTTTCAATCTTAATAAAAATACGTGAGCTGTAATTGTAATATTGCGAAGTGTTTATGGCCTGTTAATGCTCTCTCTATCCAAATGGTGGTCTGGAATCACACTGTCACAAGTGGAAGTTTAGACATCATTGTAAATTTATACTTGTTGAGTTTCAAAGGCTTACTTTATGTATGTGATATATTATTTCTGTGAAAGGCAATAAGCTTTGCGCTTTTAGTGTATTGCCGCAACAATCATTGCTTCTTTTTTAATAATACTGCAGCCCACACCATCAACAAAGCAGCTTCGTCTGGGAACACAAAGCACTGTTGAGGCGGAGCTTGCAGCTCACATTGCAGGAGTTGCCACACCTAACTGCACATGTTGCAGTGACGGCTGTGCAGTGCATGGCCAACTAGACGAAGCGAGAAAAGAAAATGCTCTTCTGAGAGAGGAGCTACTTGCTCAGAAATCGAGCTTCCTCAAAAAAATAGAGGAGCTCGAGAAAAAGTTAAATAGCACTCTGCATCTCAATGTAGAGCTTCAGAAAGCATTGACGTCGAAGATTTTTGCAAGTGGTGAGTGACCTTTGCATGTTCTTATGATAGTGTTTTACATAAAATTCCACCCAGCGGGGGGGCCACCCTCTCCCCCTTTGAAGTTAGGCAGCATACCCCCCTCAATCACCGCCCACGCCACCACTCCTCACACACATTCCTAAAGCGCCGACAAATCAATCTATTCGGCGGCCAACATTTTGCTGCCTTTTACAGCAAAAGCTGTGTACGACTAACATTTCATAGCTTTTTCGGTGCCCATCAACAGGAAAAGTCATCATGTGGGCCGATCCTGGTGATGTACAAGAAGGGTCCAAGCTCAGTGGCACATACCCCTGTGGGCTCGGGAACCTGAACCACCCTTCAAAATCTTCGGGATGGGCCCACGTATGGGGAGTACTTAAAGCCTGCTTCACCTCCGCAATGGGTCGGCCCGGCATAGCACTACCATCGAGATTGGCCCACATATAGGGAGTGCTTAATGCCTGCTTCACCTTTGCCGCTGGTAGACCCAGCATTGCACTACCTTCGAGCCGACCCGCAGCGGAGGTGAAGCACTTTGCTTTTTCTTTGATAGCTTTGACTGTCGTCTGCTCTCGCTGCGATTCCATTTTCACAGAGTGGAATGGTCATCTATTTTTTCACTCCTTTTCGATGGCGGTAGTTATCGGCATCTCCTGGGGTGTGAAGGCTGGTTTTCTCATCAATTCGGTGCCCGCGCGATTAACTTGTGATGAGTTCAGTTGTCACCATATGTTCAACGATCATGCACATCGCTGTTGCTTCGTTAGGTCAACCTTCTTTGTTTAGGCTGATCCAGGGACCAGAAAAGGGATTCGGTTCGCAGTCAGCTGGTGTGTACACTCATGGAACGAGTAGTGGCCGGAGAAAATGCCAGTTGCGTTTAACTTTTCCTTTTGCTTCATTATTTCCTCAACTAATGGCTCGCCGCGATGCTGGCAGATCCTTGGAACCATATACCCGTGATATGGGTTAGATAAGGTGGAAAATAAATTAATGGAGAGAGCATCCATCATAAGGCCCTGCAGTAACAGTTAAACCCATAAGCAATATGACTGTCACTTGTTACCTCGTATGGCTTTTCCCTAATTGTATAGCACTTTTCGTGCAATATTGGCAGCTGGAAACAAGCATCGCAAGGAGCTTTTTCTGATTTTGGCTCCAGATATCTATCACCTTCGTTTATCCATACACCAAAGTATTTGTATTTGTTTACATGAGCTGTAACCTTACTCGAGGACGCTGTGAACAGCGCCGCTTGCGGCAGCAAATGAAAATGTTGCCAGGCAGGGCGTTCGCGTAAGTGATTCAGTTTCAGTTTATTGTTCATTCAAGATACATAGTTGTTAGCAGTATACAGGTGAGGGTCCCCAAGTCAAACAACTGCAGCGGGACCCTCGGTTGAGTAATTAAGCGATGTACTAATGGAGAGAGCCAAGGCAACAGCCAAACAGGAAGGAGAAGCAAAAATTAACAAATTATACCGTTCGTGAAAATATTTATGGATCAACATCTTTTTATTTAAAAAGGAAGTAGATAAAACGCTGCCGGAAGCGGAGAATAATTCTGTGTGTTTTGTGACATTTGTACCATTATAAGTAGAGCTACCTGACGTAGCCACTTCTCTGCTGTGCTAATGTGGGCGTTTTTCTGACCTTCCGCGGTGTGCACAGTACGTCTAGAACCGCAATGTCCTGCGCTCCATGCGGTTGCACGTGACTGGTGACTACGCATCGTTAAGCAACTTCCCAAATAACAATACGAGTCGGTTTCGGCACTTAAATTGGTACAGCAGTAAATGAGGGTTCCAAAAGAACTGCGATTGTTCTGCAAATATATATATATATATATTTCTCTATGATTCTTCCAGAGCTAATTCCAAAAACGCCAATACAAATCTTTATTTTACACTTCTGCTTGTTTAGTTGTTCTTCGCAGTGTTCTTCCGGCGCTTCTGTCTTGCGCGGGTTTATTTGATGAGGTTCCTTGTTTGCCAAGTAAAGGAGCGGTGTATATTACAGGCGTACCTGTGAGGTACACCTTAGTTCAATTCTATTTTGCAGGTTTACGCATCTTTATGGCGAATGCTGGGCATTATTCACATTTGTACTGGTAAAGGTACCTCCGCCCTCATTTGCATAGAAAAACTGCCTTCAGTGGTAGTTCTTTTAGCGCACCATGGTATTCCATGAATATACCACCTGTGTTAACCTGTGTGCAAAGGGCCAGGTTAAGGTCGGTTTGATTCACCTGCACCACAGGAAACAGTTGACGAGGTGCTACACCATGTCATTTGTTTCAGTGGCGCAGCGATGATGCCATGGGAATCATGTCAAAGGTACAAAAAAGGTGCAGTGCTGGTTCACGATTTTTCTGCTACTTCCCTAGTGATGATGCCGACTTGGTGCAGACACGCAGGTGTGAAGCAGCAGCACAGAAGATGACACAGTACATGAGCGTAAACACTGTTGAAACCTTGTTTTTGGATGTCTGCTGTGCCCAATGGAATGTAGGATGTGCTTCAGCTTCTGAAGGTAACCATACCTGTGGCTCATAACCTCTCAAACTTATGTGGGTGGTGCACATTAGGCTGGCAAAACATAACACCTGCATCGCGTCTGCACCTCAGCATCAATTTCAATTGACATGTGCCTGCACCACTGGAGTTGAGTTTTGCCATTTCTGAACTGCCCGTGCCCCGCTGTGAACTGGTTCAGCGATGCAAGCAAATAAAACGAACCTATAGTTGTCATGGGAAAATCCACTGTTGCATTCAAAGCAGCTGACCTAATCTACGAGTGAGCACCCCTTTCTGGCGTAGAGCAGTGAATCCTAATACACGTTTGGAACACAACCCACACTGCTGGAGCATAGTGAGATTTATCCAGGCTACTGTGTGTGGTCATCCACGTATGCTCTTTGCTGCCAGAAAAGGCATCCTGTTCTACATGCTAATCTTGTTCGAGTTCAGAAGTGTTGGCTTCAGCATTGCTCTCTGTGTCCAATTCATCCCATGAGTCAGAGCGCTCACTATCAAACATCAATAACTATGCCATGTGCCATGGTGAGTTGAGGGCATTTGCCATTACTACAAGAGCCAGAACTACACGGCACCACCAAGCGTAGTGGGAAGTAAAAGACTGAAAAAGCATGCATGAAGGCAGTACGGTGTGTACTTGCTGTTCACTCTGCTGGTTCTTGCGGAGCAGCTTTAAGTGCTCTACAAGATGGTTGCAGCGCAGTATCTGCTCTCAGTTTCATTGGAAGACGTGACTCGTACCATCACTGTCATTGCAACAGTGTTGCTCGAAAAAGAGCAGCGGAAGTTGCATTCACTCCATCATTGGAATTCATCACTAGTAATGTTGAAAATTAGGCTTGTTGTTTCTGTGCTTTGGTTATGCCCTTGTTCCAAGTTTCGCATGTACATTTAGGATAGTGCCTGTATATCTGTTGTAGCACCAGCTCATAGGCAAAGTGAGAAACGAAATGGCAGGCATCAAGCCAGGACAAAATCACTTGGGCGGCAGTGTTTTCATGCACCTATCACCAGTGAAGAAGGGGTAAGGCGTGCAGACACAGACACTAGAGAAGTGGACAGCATGAATTCCAACTATCAACTGAAGGAAGCACCGAGGTGAAATAAGAAAAAAGACACAAGACTCATCTGCACATGCCCTGGAATGGTAGCAACACGTGTCAGTTGGGTACACGTGCTGACATTCATGCACGTGCGGGTACAATCGGGTACACATGCCAACATTGTAGGCCGGCACGTGTTCTCGATTGACGCGTGGTGCTACCACTTCAGGGCATGCGCAGATGAGTTTTGTGTCTTTCTTATTTCACCTCAGTGCTTCCTTCATTTGATAGTCAGTGTTCGGGTTGTCCACTTCTCTAGTGTCCGTGTCTGCATGCTTTACCCCTTCCTTGCATCATGAATCCTTATCAACTAGCTCAGCTTTCTGTCATTCTATCACCAGTGCTTGTTTTGCACAGACTCTACTTCATACAATGGCATTGCTTATATTGAATTATGTGTAGTAGCCTAACTTTGAACTTTCATGCAAGTTATCGGATTTGTTTCTAAACAACCAAGCAGACTGAGAGTCTGAACTTGAAATGAATTTGAACCGACTCTACTGCCATCAGTTTCCCATGAAAGCAGTATAAGTAAATCTGGCCATGTGTTCAAGACCTACTGGATAAAAGTTATTGTACAAAGAGGTGAATAGTAAAGAAACGCCAGTATCGTCACCTGTTTTTCCTGCACTCTGCCTCTATGTTTACAAATGTACAGCTTACCTATACTCAATAACGTGCCTGATGAGTTAGACTTATAGTGTTGTAATAATAATTTCAGAGAACAAGATCAGTTATGCCCGGTGTTTGGACGTGGCAGTAGATGCAGAAGCTCCTGCACAATCACGGAGCTCTGGTGTTGAAGCAAAAGGCAAGCTACATATGTGGTTCATTTTCCAAGTTTAGTTTTTGTTGTCTTCATTTCACTATACTATCGTACCAATTTTTTTTTTACTTCACCAGAAAAAAACCGGGCACCTGCATTTAATCTATACAGTTAAATTTTGACCGTTAGATATATTGGCAAAAGTGATTCATGTGTTCAGTCCTGGGATTAAACATTGCAAACATTTCACATAAAATTAAAATTGTGCATTGCAGCTGTTCATGTCTGGGATATAGCCACTTGAAATACATGTCAGACCAGTCATCTTAGAGAATTTATATGCGGTTAGCTGCTGTAAGTTCTCTATACAGGACTCAAGGTACTTTGTGGCTGGGCCAGTGTAGTCGCAAGCAATTTCTTTTCTTTCTCTATTTTATAATTAAGAACTCGGGGCCCCATAATTATGTTGTAGTGTTCTATACGCTAAGGTCTACAACATGTCCAGAATTGGATCTTGCTTTCCCTTTGACAACCAAAAAACAATTAATTTGTCATGTCATTTGCTAGGTTATACATTTACATATCTATGTGCTTGATATCATGTTGAAGGTAGCAGAAACATTGTTGTTGGCACATTATCATTGCAGACTTGGGCTTGCACTCCCGCAGCAGGCCACATTGTGAAACCGACAAGCTGTCACACCACATGGGTGAGAAAACATTTAATGCACATTTGCAGTTTTAAATTAGCTAGCACACTCAGATAAATCTTACTTTTATGGCTGTATGGGTGCTAGTGTACGTTGCCCACATTGTACTAACTTATTGTTTGTATGGTCTTCAGGAACCACTGCAGCTGCGGCTTCAGCTGCCTCTGTCCAGGAATGTGGGTCACAGCAGCTTGGTAAGAGATTTCCTATATGCCACTGTTGCGTAGTTCTTTTTATGGACCACTGGTCATTTGCTTTTAGAGAGCTTCCATCAGGAGCCGCTTGCACAGAGATGTTTATCGGCATTTATATTGATTGAGTTGTAATGAGGTACTTCAGTACTGTAAATTGGGGTCGCAATGTGTCCAGCAGTGTACAAGGAATGTGTGCAGTTGAAAATTCAACACGATACCCACGGTGGTGGCTTATTGGCAATAGCATTGTGCTACTGAGCATGTGCTTGCAAGTTTGATTCCTAGCCATGGCATCTTCATTTCGAAGGGGGCGAAACGCGAGCACACTCATTTATTTAGATTTAGGTGCGGCCAAATTATTCCAGAGTCCTCCACTATGGCATATCTCACAGCTGCAGTGTTGCTTTGGGACGTTGAACCCCATGAATCAATCCATCGAAAGAAGGTCATGTTAAATGCTCAACTGTGTGCTTGTGCCAGGGGTTGTTGGATACAGTGTCGTGCCACCTCGGGCCAGAAGTGCCACATTACCGATAAACAAATTTTCCTGTTGGTAAATGGCTCGAAAGGGGCACCAGGTTTAGACATTGTAAACAAATGTGGTCTCGTTATGGTTGTGCCTGGAAAATAGTACATAGGCTGAAACAGCTGAAAATTCAAGCAAAATTATGCGCTACAGCAAATTAGCAGCGACAGCACAGCTCTTGTTTAATAGGGTTCGTCCGCAGTGCACAAGCTGGCAGAACACCGTGGGTTTCATTTGAAATACAGCCAAGCAAATCTGAAAATATTCCGTGCAGAAAAAAGAAAAGAAAAAGGTAGTGGAGCTCATGACATAAACATACCATGGATACTTGGCTCCAGTATGGGACAAGGCTGGGCAAGAATGTTGTGAATGCTGTTCAGAGCAATCTCTCTCATTGCCTTAGAGAGGGTTACTTGTTTGAAGTCCAGAACAAATTAATCAGCCATATCATTGCAAGGTGCTGCACTGACATGTTTACTTTGGAATATATGAAATTAATGTACAAACACTTACTGGTGTGTTATCATTGCAGAACCTAGCGACAGGCCATCTGGTGCTGGTGACGCGGAAGCTTTTCAGCCCTCGGGTAAGATAGTACTTCATGTACAGGGCCAGTTTTTTCATGTTTGCCATCCTCATATATACTGTTGTTGAGTCTTAATATTCCTTGAAAGTAAAAAATTGTCCTCCACCTTACGCAGCACAAGGCTACAAATTTCTCTGTAGCTTCATGCTACTGAGGTTTTTAGCGCACGAAAAGGGACGAAAGACAGTAGCGAAACGAGGACACAGCGCTAACTTCCAACAATGGTTTTATTCCACAAAGCGGTAGACGCATATATATATAGGTAACACCCACAACCGTACGCATGCGCATATGTACTGATTTTTAGTCAAATGAGACAGCACCGAGACGTGTAATGGAAAGTTAAGATGATATCAAAGATGAAGACCGACCATGCATAGCCATGCATAGCCATTGTTGGAAGTTAGCGCTGTGTCCTCGTTTCGCTACTGTCTTTCGTCCCTTTTCGTGCGCTAAAAACCTCAGTTATGGAATACCAACACGCCCTAACCTACGCTCTTTCATGCTACTGTTGAGTGCATGACATTTTTTTCACTTTCATGAAGCTTCCTATAGTTCACGAATTTTGCAGAACTTCCTTGCGATAAGATTGCATGTTCATTATCTTCAGCACCCAGTACTGCAGCTGTAGCCTTTAAAAGCCCCATAGGATTTATGTCAGACCAGCTTGTAAATATTTCTGTGACACCATTGCTTAGTCGTCATGAACGGATTGTGAGACACTTGATCCTGCTAACCAATATTTTATGTGTGCTCTCGCTAATGCTTATCTAGCCACTTTCACCAATACTCATCTACATACTGTAGCACTTTTCACGAGCACTTGCTCACACGCATCTGTGTAGAAAGCTTTCAGATAAACACACCCTTATCCAGAAGTGCCTTGACTATTTCTAAGCCAACCTTCTTTTTTTCAGGAAATCAACACTATTTCTCGATTTTTGTATGCCTAACCTTTATGAATAGCTTTCTATATTGCAATACAGTAAAACCTTGTCAAACCGTACCCCCTTAAGCATTAGTTTCGTTTTAAAAGTAGTAAAGTCAAATCCCTGGCTCAGCGGCCATTGAGCATAATGTGTTTTGTATCCGCATAAACCGTACCAGCGTATTGCATACGTATCGGTTAACACGTAGTGTTTCCACTTTTCTTTGCTCAAACATGGTGGTACGTTGTCTCCATCGGGCGGCCCGGCAGAACAACAAGCCTCAGAGATAAAAATGGCCTTCAAGCACCCTGTGCGTTTGTGCACAGGGCACAAACGTTTGTGCGAGGTAGCACTGTAGAAGTCACAGGGCGCCTTTTTCATTGCTGGGTGCTGTTCTTGTTGCGACCATTGCGTTCATGAGGCTGATGTGAAGCATAGCTTCTACCACTGTCGGTTCCGAATCGCCCGTGCTGTCGCTTTCCGTGTCGTCCTCATCGCTGTCGTTAGGAGGCACTTTGGCAACAACAGAGGCAACAATGGCAAAATGTCAGAACCCCGTAGCCGACATCTTTTTGCTGTCGCAGTAGCGCTGCTGAGCAACTTCTTCGCATCCCAAATGCCACACACCGTAGTCAAGGGTAAATCCCTGTTGCGTGCCAGCACCGACTTCATGCCACGTTCAATAGTAGAACAATGTCCACTTTTTTTTCTATGCTGAGCACCTTGTGTTTTTATTCGAGCTGTGGCATGACGCGAGTCCTAGCTTGCATGATGCCGCAACCACAGCCACAATGCTCTCTGGCACGACCCCGAATTGATGTTGATGTAGCTTCACATGCAAATGGATAGGGCACATTGGAGGCCATTCTGATCTCTGAGGCTTGTTCTGCCAGGCCGCCCAGTGGGAATGATGCACTGCTGTGATTGCGCCACGAAAAGTGTGAGCACTACGTGCAAACGGATACGTACGCAATAAGCTGGTACGGTTTATGCGGATACCAAATGCATTATGTTAAATGGCTGCTGAGTCGGAGATTTGACTTGGCTACTTTTAATATGAAACTGTTTAAGCGGATATGGTTTAACAAGGTTTTACTGTATCATCAGTTCACTTGATATTTTCTGTTGTCTGTCAATATTTTTAAGTTGTAGACAAACATTCCTGCAGAAACTGTCTATTTGAAGCTTGAGGCTTCTTGGAATAGAGGTTGCATACTACACATTATTTCTGGCACTGTGAGGACAGGAAACCACAGAAGTGCCAGTGGCAAAGCATGTTGGAGCCACTATCAAGCTGGTGAGACCACCAGAGATGGTGAGGCCACCAGCTTTTCACGCCTAATTGTTTATTTGAGCTGAGGAAACATCGAAATACACAATGATTTTGGCATTGAAAAAGGTGGCGGTTGTCAATACAGCCGTCTAATTCCGCACTACAATCTCTAAGACCCCAAGCAACCAGATTTGCAATACATTTTTGTAAACTGCAGCCACAAAAAATTTTTTTTGGAAGCTGGTGCCTCTAGTAGCATAGCATTCACCCAAAAATGACAAAATGACTGCCACGCATTTCAGGTGCACGGTGCATAAAAGAAAATCCTTGGACAAGTGAGGCTCATAACATTTGTTACAACTTAGCTGATGCATTGCTTGGATAATTAGTGGAAATGTGTGCTAGCAGTTATTTAAAGAGAACTAATGAATTATAATTTGGCAAAAAACCTGAATTTTTTTTCGGTTTCTCAAGATGCACAAAGCAGCGCCGAGCAAGTGGTGCCAGACGAGCTCGGTAGGGAACTTTTTCTTAAACATGCTCTTTTGATACATATATATTTTCATGCAAGTATTTTTTTCACGGTACTCGTGATATTCTGTGATCATAAATATTGTGGCATTTTAACCAAATGTCATAATGCGTCTCCTAGGTGCCATTTCCGTCACACGAAGTGCACAAAATCACTGCGTTGGGATGGCGATATTGGTTCCTCTCAACAAGCTTTCTCAGAAGCACTAATTGTAGGCCACCTTTCATGTCATATACATGGATAATTTAAGTTTATTCCCCGACACATAATAGCTTGTAGTATATCCTGTGTATACAGGGTGCCTTGTAATGTGTAAAAGCCATCATTTATTCATCATGCATGCATTCTTTATTTGAGTTTTTTTTTGCGCACATGTGCACTATATATTACAGGTGCCTTTTGTGTAGCAGAGCACCATTTAGAGTTAGCATCTATTCCATAATGAGCCATTAGAAAGCCGCCTGGTTATTAGTTGTTTTGTTAGTTAAAGTAGTGCTGTAGAATGAATTGCCACACATCAGCAGTACTTTGCAGCTAGTAAAAAATTATTCTGAGTACTTATTTATCATTGTCCACAGCTTGAATCATTGCAAAATTATGAATATGGTACCTGAGCTCTAGTAGTCTGTTACAGCTGTTATACATCGCGACAACATTTAGCTTTGCTGCAGTGTGCTCTCAAACTGATGCAACACTGCAAGGTTTTACATATAGGCAGTGCAAGTGAAAGTCTTGAGCAAAGCAACACCAATGAGTGCACAGCACAAAATCAACAGCATGTTGAGAACTGCACACTTTCACTTCATTTATTACTTCGAGAGCTATCGTTGTGAGGATTTATAATTTTGTCAAAACTGTAGTAATTTCTTTTAAAATTTCTGCCAATGTGACTGTATGGTTACTGCCTGACCTTTACTGTCGTCTGTGTCTAATTCTTATCCCTATTAAATGCTTGTTATATACTAGAACCCTGGACCTCACAGGAGTTGGAGGAAGCACTCCTCGATGGTCATTCAGAGGCCATACACACTGTGATTCGCAGTGAAAGGGACAATGGAAAGGTAATTTCATTATGCCTTGAGGGCTGCTTTTTTACTTCATTGAAAGAGCAGTTATGATCCATGAAAACCTGTATTTTCGTGCTAGGCCATGCAGCCTAGTATTTATAGGTACGCTTAGATCTTTGAAAGCATTGCACTGCAATCATATCTTGCATCTACTCACTTGGCAAAACAACAGGGCTGGTGATTTTTTATATTGGCAGCTTCTAAACAGCACCTAAGCAGATGATGTATGCACCCAGGTGGGGTTGATGGCCATGACATAAGTCCTTGCAGAGGTCCTTCCGAGATATTTTACAGCGCAGGTACTGCCTAATCTCGGGGGGGGGGCCATGCCAGGCAAGTGGTAACGGCGCCATCTTCAGTTTTAGTATAAAAAAGATATGGTTGATCCCTCCTTCATAGAAATTTGTAGAACACGAAAGCTAAACATGCCTTGACAGAAGTTGTTGCACGTTTGCTTCGTGAACTCGCAGTTTGCTGCAGTGAAAGGCGCACAATTTGGAGGTCAGCGACCGTGTCGCAGGTTTGCTTGGCACGCGGTGTCCTGTTAGCGTCCAGCTGCCGAGCCGCTTCAGTGAAGTTACGAGCATTTTGTCCCGCTCCGTAGTGTCTTGGGCAGCCAGTTGAGTTGCGATGTGCATAGCTTCAGGAATGCAATTGGCAGCGTGCACTGCCAATGTGCGAAGGTGTTCTGCTTCGTGCTGGCATGTCTCTTGTTGGACCAAAGCGAGATTAACCCTTTGATGTTGTTGCCTTTCTGCGCTGCTTAGCACAGCAGTTTTCTTCGTTGGTGCCGTCATAAGTGAAGCATTAGGTGGTGTGTAAGCACTGATGAGGCATGTTGAAGCTGCACTTTATAGCCGACGAAGCATCACAGGCTAATGGGATAGGAAAGACAAACCATATGCGGAAACTGTGTCGTCAACTCAGCAGAAGGCCTGCACCGCCTACATCAGGCTACACTGCGTTGAAGCCTCCACTGCGCTGAGTCTACTGAAGTTCTTACTGTCAGTGCTCGTGTCACAATGCAGTACTCCACTTCATTGCCCCTAGATGGCGGAGCTTTCTTTGTCAAGAAAGAGCATATTTTACGTTTTCACGCCGATGTCACATCCATTACAGGAAGTTGACGGTGGACTCCGGCATAAAGCACTTTCGTTTCTTAAACACTTCCCTCACATGTTAGTCTTTCACACCGGATTAGACTGTGACGCCTCGCCTACGGAGTGCAGCTTCAACATGCATCGGCAGTGCTTACACACCACCTACGGCTTCACTTACGATGGCACCAACTAAGAAAACTGCTGCACTAAGCCGCGCAGAAAGGCAGCTACGTCAACGAGCAAATCTCGCTTTGGTCCAGCGAGAGACATGCCAGCGTGAAGCAGAACGGGTTTGTGGCGCATGCTGCAAACTCTGCTACTCACATTCCTGAAGCTAAGCGTATTGCAACTGCCCAAAACACTACGGAGCTGGACCAAAATGCTCCTACTTTTGCCAAAGCGACTCAGCAGCTGAACGTCACTCGCCAACATGACACCGCACGCCAAGCAAACCTGCAACACGGCCACCGACCCGCAAATCGTGTGCCTTTCGTTGCGGTGGAGTGTGAGTTCACGAAGTGATTTACTAAAAACCTGTTCAGTTTTGCTTGTATGGTTTTGCAAACACCTATGTTTATGGCGATCTGCGCATTGCTCTGGGGCATGCAGTGCAGTGTCTTTGGCTCGCGAGTCATTCCGCAACTTTCGCTAGCATGGATCTCTGTGCAGTGGTGGGGTGCCATTGATGGCAACTTGCAGCTTAATTCTTCACATACAATAAACATGCAACAGGTTCTGTGAAGACACGTATCACTTCATGCTTAATTGATTCTTATTAAAGAGGGATCAAGCATATTTTTTTAGCTTTTCTTTCCACTTGTATTTCAAATGTCAAATTTTGCCTGGCTAGGCTTTATTAATCAATGCTTCTTATGTAGTCGAAATTTCTTTGCACTTGGCCTTAAAGTCATCCAGGGAACTTTTTTTACAATTTATTGTTTGTGCTGTTTCACTGGTAGGCTCACACTTAAGAAAATGCAGAAATGTGAATTGCTAAAACTCAAGTACGTAGGATGTAATGTCCACCGACACAGGCATATGCAACACATGCTTTGTCAGTGTATACTAGATTGTGTTCATTGCACTTGTAGAAATATAATGCCTAATGTAATTCCTCATATTACAGCTCTATGCAGGGAGCAGTCAATGGCTCGAGAAGGAGGCATGGGGCACTCTGTTCCGGGCCCCGACGGATTCTTTATTTTGCCGCCTGGCCACAAACGCTTTTTGGACGCCCGAGCAACTCAGGAGCCGCAGTGTGACGGGCACGCTTTCAAACAAGTCGCGTTCGAAGGGGGAGACCGAACCAAGGCCTGCATTAACCCCTGAGAAAGTGGCCTCACTAAAAGGTTTGCAACATAGTGTATTAGATCTTATACAGTGACATGCCGTGAAATGTTGTAATTCAGTATAACTCCTGCTTAAGTGAACTGTTGCAACTGGCGTGGTGGACTACTGCACAGTTCGCTTATTCAGATTTTCAAACCTTGGAATGTTCATAAATCATACAAGTTGAGTATGCTGAAGTATTGGACCACAAGCTCCTTGCATGTGTTAGGTTCGCTATGCTTTGTCAATAAAGATAGCTTTCAGTGTGTTTAGTTTAGCTGTGCTGTTTATCACTCAAGAGCTTGGAATCTTCCTATTCTGTCGCACGTGCACAGTGCCCTCGGGAACTGCCTGGGCATCATCACAATACCCTCTTGACAGCTGTAATTATGTGTGATCCCTTGCAAAAGCATTGCAGAAGCTGCTGCGCTTACCTTTCTACCAACGTGCAACTGTCGGGAGGGGTGGGCGATATAATGGCAGAGAGGATTTAGGGAGTGGAGGCAGAGAATTGGTAGAACCGATACAGTCGCGAAACAAGTGAATGACAGCCTGTATACTGCGTAGGCAAACAGTGGTGCACGCAAGGAAACGCTTAACTCGCCACTCTTGTATTGTACTAAACAGTGAAGAAATTAAACATTTGCTGTAAAGATCACCGCTAATATAGTCAGTCAAAGCAAACACCACAGAAAGTTTCGCTTACGTTGATTCCCGCAGTGCAGGCGGGCGATCCACGTAATTTTTTTTTAAGTGAAGCTTTCTTTGCAAACCCTCCTGCACCTCTCTTGCTGACCGTGGCTGCTGCCTGCTGCTGCTGCCTGCTACTTGTGCATTCTCGCCGAATAGCTCACACTTGGCTGTGGGACAGTGCATGCATGCGGACGGTTGCATCTGTGCCTCCTAAGGGAGGTCGGGTACCCTAAACAAATGGAGCAGAAAGCTAGCTTGCCTCTTTCATCCCCTATAACATATGCTGGTTGTATTAACATGTAGGTGCATTGCATTCTTTGGCAACATGTCATCTAAATTCGCTTTGCACTCGCACTGAATAAACACAAACGTGTTTCAGCACTCCAGCCTTACGCATTTATGGGAAGCCTTCCCTGTATACACAGATTCCAACTGATCTTTTTAAAACGTGTTTTTGAATTCGCCATTTGCTTTTTACTTGCAGCTCTCTTCAGCATATGCATGGGCAGCGATGTGCCTAAAGACGCCCAGAGCAAGAGGCTCAAGGACGTGCGCAAGCACCTTGCGCAGAAGCTGGGTGACATGCGGCGCAAATGATCCTTCGTGCCGCCAGCACCCGCCACCCACCTGCAGCAGGTTGACGCCCGCGCCCTCCCTGAGCCATCCCAACCATCTTTGTGTACTGCGGTATTTAAAAAAAGGATGCTGTTCCACTCAACGTGAAAGTTAACTTTCACGTTGAGTGGAACAGCATCCTTTTTGTCATAAGTGGGGAGCACTGATTTGCCAGTGTTTCCCTTGCGTTATTGTTGTTCATCTTCTGTTTGTTTTTGTATGTTTAGCTTTTCTTTTTGTGTCTTGCTTTTCTGTTTCTGTGTATTGCTTTTGTTTATGTTATTTTCTCATGTTTATGCATTGTTTATTTTTCTTGGTTACTCAAGTTAACTTTAGATATGATTTTTTGTAATTTTGTAACATATTGTAGTTCGAGCATTGAGACTGATTATGGCCGATTCTGTTGGGAACGCACACACATTTATTTCAACGAAACTGCAGCCATCTTGGAAGCCCCCTTGAACCCCAGGGTTGCCTTCCTTCATTCCAAAGAGTGCTATATATGGACACTACATCATCCCCTCAGGGAAGGAAAAATCAGTTTTGCTTAAACACGAAGTCTTTCAGGTGCCTAGGTCGTTGCCTGGATCGTTGGAGGTACCGCTGTGAGACGGTCTTGGGAGCTGCTGATATGGCTTGGCTAGGAGTAGCTATGCTGGGGGTTGGAAGGTCACTGTTACTTGGCACAGCTTCATCATCCAAATATGGCATGTCGGTCGGGTCCTGATGTCGTTCCACTTGAACTGTTCTTGCATCTTTGAAGAAACTTGAGTTGCGACAAATCGACACTCCATCTCTGGACGCTGTGATTCTGGAGCCATTGACTTTGGCGACTGTGTATGGGTGTGGGTCATAGAAAGGCGAAAACTTGTTTGACCTGTCCTGTTTACAGAGGACTTGTTGTCCCACACACAGCTGGTTGCTACTCGTATGCCTCCGAGTGTCGACGTGATGTGAAAATGCTCAATTCCCCACACCACGGCCAGCATTTCCCGTTCAATTTGAGAGTAGCGTGCCTCCACAGGAGAAAGAGCACGACTCCCATATGCTACCACTATGGTTTCGCTTCCGGATGTCTGCGTGAGAATGGCACCAAGGCCATGAGGAGCAACATCTACAATGAGTGTGATGTTCTTTCCTGGATCGAAGTAGGCGAGAGTTGTGGCCTCGGAAAGCTTTCTCTTCAGTTCGTTGATTCCGAAGTTGATTCCGAAGTTGAGTCTCTTGTATCGGAAGAGCCCAGCATGTGTGGAGAAAGTGGTGATCACACGGGATGATGCGTCAAGTTCTAGTTGGTGGTACCCATCTTTCAGATCGAGTTTAGAGAATAAGATGGAGCCGTTCAAAGCAACAAAGATGTCGTCCACTGTGGGTGTGACATGTCTCTCACGCTGGATAGCTTGGTTGGCACAGCGAATGTCAACACACATTCGGTACTGCCACAATTGGTGATACCCAGGGGGTTGGTCCTTCAGTCTTTTTGATGATGCCAAGGGACTGTAGCCTTTCGAGCTCTTTTTCCAGTGGCTTTCGCATAGAGAAGAGTATGCGTCTGTGAGGTTGGGCTACTGGTTGAACACTGGGGTCAACATGGAGGTGAACCTGGAAGTCCTTTAGACAGCCCACTCCCTTGAAGAGGTCTGGGTAGGCCATCCTCGGATCCAGTCTGTTCGTAACCTCTCCCACACTATACGTGATCTGGACTAGTCCTAGACGGAAGCTGCAGAGAAACTGAGCAGTGGTGCACAGTCTTCAGACACAACGTAGAGAGTTTCATGGCTGCTGCTCTCCTTGTAGGTCATGACAACATCAAGCTTTCCAAGTAGCGGTAAAGGAGAATTTGCCCCATAAGCAAATACTTTCTTAGATGTCTAGGACAGCGTTTCCTTGCTTAAATGATTTCTTCAGCTGTTCGAACCGACGACAGACACGGTAGCACCAGTATCAATTGTAAAACGGACGTCCTCGCCATCAAGTTTGACGTCCACCTGTGGAAATCCCGTGACTGCGTGACAGTGAGACGAGGTCATGAAAACGTGTTCATCATTGTCAGGGCTGCTGTCCCACACAACTGCGTGTAGGGCTTTGTGTGCTGAACGACACACACTAGCAAAGTGTCCAGTTTTCGCAGTACACCGTTTGCCAAGAGCGGGGCAACTAGAGTGTCCCTTACTGTGAGGCCATGGTTTTCCGCAGTTGTAGCATGTCGCGTTTGCCCGTTGATGGCGCGGAGGCTCACGAGTCCGTGACGGCTCTTTCCCATGGTGCTTCGGCTGATGAGGTCGCGAGGTGCGCTAGGAGTTTACTGCAAGTGTAGACGCTGACGCCGAGTTTTCCTTACACTGCCGGCTTTCTTGCTCGATCACGGAGATGTCGTGCTCGACCTCTTCAAATAACCTGCCTTGTTTGAGAATTCCTTGCAAGTTGAGGTCATGCTGCATGGCATAACGGCGTAGACGTGTCGACGTTGTAGACAGTAATATTTGATTCTTGATTTCGGTGTGATCGGCAAAAGCACACAAATTACACAAGGCTGTGTATGTGCAGGCCTAATATGTAGGCTTAGCCATGCACTCCAACAAGCCAATAAGCATACAGGCCAACAAGCCAATAGGCCGGTAAACCAACAGACCCATAAGCCAACAGACCCATAAGCCAACAGACCCATAAGCCAACAGGCCCATATGCCAACAGGCCAATAAAGCCAACAGACCCATAAACCAACATGCCAGATTTCCGCATAGCCAACAGACATGGCCTTGTTGGAATTGTTGACTGGGTTAAAGTAACGTTTCACCATGCACGTCGAAGTTCATTACGAGTACCGCGCCAGCGTCGACTGGCCGTCGAAGCGACGAGCTCAGCAGCGCATGAGCAAGGGCCGACACCACCCCAACCGAGCTTCCCTGCTTATCGGAGAGAGCAAGTGCGCGTGAACACGGGCGCGTCTTAGTATCTGAGCTTAAAAAAAAGTGTGCCCGAGACATTGACAAAGACAAGTGGTCGCGGTCGCTCTGAATCTTATCGTATTATAGAAAAGGTGGGATGGCGGCGCTTCCTCGAGGGTCAAAACGTACAATCGTTGAACTAGCGCTCCCGGCGTCAAGTGGAGTGCATCCTTCTTCTTGGAACGGTTTGCAACTGACTGCTTGAATGTGCCGACCACGCGTCACGGGTCGCGTATAGAGCCAACCGTTGGCAAGAACGCGTCTAGCGTAGCAGCAGAACCGATCGCGGTTGCGATAAACCATCGCTGGTAGCGAAAAAAAAAGAAACAGACCCACACGCAGTTTGTAGCAATAACCGCACAAACCAATGTGGTTTTAAATGTAGCTTCGCAGGTCACAGTAGAAGGGCACTCAAACTTTCTCATAACGCACACCGCTGTAGTCCACAAAGAACAAAGCGCACAAAATAGATCTGATACAGCCGCACTGCATTATTTCGTGTTTTCACTACATCATAACTTTCGTGTGCATGCCACGCAGGCCAGGAGTAAAAGGCAAGAAAAAAAATGATACGCGATCCTAAGCTTTGACTTGGCTGCTGTGGCACTCGCATTTATGTTCTCTAGGCGAACGCAATGCAGAAACTGAACTCGAATTTCCGATAATGGAAGTTCGTATTTGGCGACTTGGTTGTATTTTTGGCTAATATTTGTGTTTTTCGCCCGTGCATGCGCTTCACTGCGCTACTCTTTGATCCTTCAACGCGGCTTCACTGCCCTGCGGGAGTGTTCTGCGTTAAGCGAAACCAACAGGCAAAAAGCTTGGGCGCCGCCATCTTGTTGAGAGCGGCGCCGGGGACACAATCGCGCCTAGCACATAGAGTTTCCCCCAAAAAACTGAAAAAAGTAGCCTTACTTAAACGAGAAAGATGCCACGAGTGCCCCAACGGAAAGCTTTAAGGGTTAGCGAAGGGTAACTGAGGGCGACGCAACGAGCTTTGGCAAGAAGGACGATGGGTGTAGCGTCACGAGGGATAGGAATAGAGCAGATTGAGGGGTGAGCGAACAAACGCGAGTTAACGACACCTTAGTTTAAACCATGAAAAAAATGGGCATGCAATGTGGGGGGAAGATGGTCATTAAGGGTTACGGACTTAATTCCAAGAGAAGGGAAGCGTAGCAGGGGGTGGCAGAAAGTTGGGAGGGCAGATTATATTAGGAAATGTGCAGGGACTACATGGCGACAATTAGCACGTGACCGGGGTACTTGGATAATTATGGGAGAGGCCTTTGCCCTGCAGTGGGCGTAGCCAGGAGGATGATGATGAAAAGGTAGCAACAGGTCTTCATAACATACAGGTTGGAAAGCTGGAGCACCTTTGAACCCTTGAATATATTTCGCAAGACTTGGCCACACGACAAGTTTGTTTTCGAGGCGTTCGCTCCCACTGCTGCGAAAATGTGCACACAAAGGCTGCACAGTAGTTGCCAGAAATCGGGCACTCTATTTTTCTTTCATAGGGAATCTTTCTTCCACTAGGGCAGCGGATTTTGGCAGGGCGAGCTTGCGTTGGCGCTGTGGTTTACGGATCCAAGCAATAGTGAACTCAAAAATCCAGTGTTGGCTTTGAGCGGGATTCACATTGGTTGCCGAACCCACGGCTAATCATACACCCCCCCCTCCCTCCCCGTCCTATAGTGGCTCATTACAGCAGACAGAAACATCGGATAAATAACAATCCTATTTCTTAGACATATAATTTGCCGATTCTCCCTCCTGGTTCTTTCTTTTGCTGTCATTTATTTTTATCGAATGCCGTAATTAGAAATTTGCTGGTGCGGCTGTCCCATTTGCGCGGCAAGAAGTGCGACGCTACACACAGGTGGAGTGGCCGTTTAATTACTCTCGTGGTCCGCGAACCGGCATCGTTGCGTATGGTATAGGAATGGTGCGTGTGAAGTCAGTGCTCGCTTCGAGCTTGTGTTCTTCATTTTGATTGAATGAAGTCTCACCTAAGTGAGCGGGGGCGGATCCCGGAGGTAGTGCAATACCGGGCCGACCTGCGGCGGAGGTGAAGCAGGCTTCAAGCACTCCGCCAACTTCCAAAAATAGGTTTAATATCGTGGGTCCACATAGAACCCGTATCAGATATTAAGCTGATAAGAATAGAGTTTTTTATTATGCTAGTTACAATACATCAAAAATATGTGTTACAAAACCAAGGAAAAAACGGATAAAAGGTCTATAATCTAAAACAGGCAAACAAATGACTAAATAAAACTAGTTAGTGGTGTTAGTAATAAAATGCTAAAACTGTAGAGCTGTAAAACATGGCAAAAAAGGCGCTTCTCTAAAAATATAAGATCATCTAAGAGGTGCCTACATGGGCTCTAAAAATCTTTGTAGAGGCGCTGATAGTGTCGCTGATGCAGAGGCGTTTGAGTGTCCGTAGGTATGACCTACTGCACAGCCTGCGCATCACGCGATCATTCCCCTGATCCCAGGTGCCAAGGCAGCCGACGACCACCGCGTCCACCATCACGCGTTGGAACCGCCGGAGGAGATGACGCTCTACAGGGGCATACTTCTCCTCCTTAGCCTTCCGGGCGTCCTGGAACGCCTGCAGCCTGTTCTCGAAAGGGCAGCAGACGTCCAGGATCAGTGCCTCCTCTCCACGGGCCAGTACCAGGTCGGGCTTGAGTAATGTATTGTCTACGACCAGGTTCTCTGCGATGACTGTGAACCTCCCCAAGGCAGCCTTTTTTATTCTGGCGACGATGGTGTTGTGACGCTCCGTCATGGCCCGACTCTGCCGCATGCAATGGCAGAGTACATGCGGCAGTGTCTCCTCGCCGTACCCGCAGCGCCTGCATCTTTTGTCGGCTGCGGGTGCCCAGAGTCTTGTGGCATTGAGGGGGAGGAGATTTAGTCGGGCACGATGCACGAAGCGCCAGTCGATGAAGCGGGTGTTGCGGCCGGACCTCATAATGTGTGAATTTGCCGGGTCGGCCGCCACGCACACCATCGCCTTGCCTTTGTTTCGTTTGTCATGCAGAGCTCTGTCCCTTTCGGTGGAGAGGAGCGCCCGGATAGTCTTGACCAGCTTGTGGCGGTTCCTCGCTGACACGGAGGCCTCTCCGCAGTTGATGCGGGCTCCATGTTCCAACAGCTCCCAGGCGACGGAGAGGCGACGGGAGGCTTTCCGGGCCTCCGTCCACACAGACTGGACCTGTGTGGACGTTTGTCGGAAGTCGCCCTCCGTCTCGCCTGAGAGGTAGGCCTCCATGTCCTCGGTGTTCGCGGGTCGTCTTAGCCGCCTTGACATGACGCCCTCTTGGTCCCCTGCTGCACGCTCCCGGACTTCCACGTCGGTCGACGTCAGTAGCTTGAAGGCCCCATCCACCCGGCAGATGTCGCTGAGCTTCGCCGCAAATGGGATCCCTGCACTGCCAGCCTGAGAGCTTCCGTACAAGTATTCATTGGAAGCTCTGGCTGGCACGTACAGGGTCTTCTTGATGAGCGGGCGGAGCTCCTCGTCGAGGCGTTGCCACTCTCCTTTGCTGGCAAGGCCCACCCGCATGGCAAAGTTCAAGGCTGGATACAGAAAGGTTTTTATTGCATCCAGCCTTTGCCATGGGGCGAGCAAGGAGGAGAGCAGCTTTCTGCCCAGGTGGATGGCCTCATCGACCGTCGTCTCGTCCGGCAGCACCCTGAACCCCACTGGACGGCCCAGGAACTTGTGCCCCTCGAAGTCGCCAAGCGCCGGATTCGGGTCACCACCCACGGTGAAAGAGGTGGGCCGTGTACCCACGGGGTGGCGACTAGACAGGTGGAGAGACCGGCACTTGGCGGCGTTCAGTCGCAGCCCAAGCCGGGCCGACAGGGCAGTCACACGGTCTAAGCGGCTCTGCAGGGTGGTGGGATCCGCGGCGAGCAGCGTCAGATCATCGGCGTAGGCAAGGATGTTGTGCTGCCTATCGCCTCCCTGTACTGCACGGATGACCGGGTCCACCACCAGGTTGAAAAGCAGGCCGCTCAGAGGACAGCCCTGTCTCAGCCCAGCTCCGATGGCGATTGGCTCCGTAATGCCCGCTGCTGCCACGAAGCCGGTGGTGTTCGCGCGGTAGAGGTCCTCTATGATGGTAGCAAAGGCCTCAGCCGCGCCGGCGCCGCGGACAGCGTCGACGAGGGCCTGATAGGCGACCGAGCCGAAGGCGTTGGCAAAATCGAGGAACCCCACGCACAGCTCCCCACCTCCTGTCCTGGCATCGTGCAGGCGTCCCTGCAGCATGAAGTTGTGTTCTAACACCCCATCGTGCGGCAGGAAGCCCTTCTGACACCTGGACAGTACAGCATGGTCGCCCAACCACCTCTGCAGCCGGGTGGTGAGGCACTGGGCATACAGTTTGGCAATTGTGCGACCAAGGGCAATGGGTCGCCAGTTTGTGGGGTCCTCGCGGTCGCCCTTCTTGTGGATCAGGATTGTCCTCGTCGACTTCCAGCTCAGGGGCGTGCGGCGGTATTGGAGGCATACGTTGCATGCCGCCGCCAGGAACCTGCCCTCAGGGTCCACCTGCCTCCAGTGGTGGTACGTGAGGCGGTCCTCCCCTGGAGCTGTACTCTCGCATTTACGGGGCTTGGCTGCGACTTCTTCCGGTGAAAAGGGGCACAAGTTCAGTTCTTCGGTGGCCGGAAGCCTTGACCGCAGGATGCTGGTGTCCACGGTTGTTGGTGACCAGAGGTTCGAGTAGTGGTCTTGCAGTGCATGGAGGTCGTTCGGGCAGAGCTGCGACGGGCCTTCAGTGATCAGCCGCACTGCCCGGCGCCGGTTCCTTCTATACAGTGTTTGGATCTGCTGGGGGTTGTCGGGGTTTACCTCGCGCCTCCGTGAATGACGCGAGTCCCCGACTGGCAGCTGCAGGCGTTTTGTTCCTATACATAGTTCACTCGTTGCTATGCATCTTTATGGTGCTTCCATAATATTCACATAGTGAGCTTTTTGTACTCTATACATACAGACAGTGGGTATCTTTATACAATTCTAATGCTGGTCAGCAGTCAGAAAAAAAAGGTCATAGAGAGAAAAAAAGGAGAGAGTAAACATCATTGAGTCTTGTGGTACCTGTGCCTATATCTATTGGCCGCTGCCATTGCAGCGTCGGAGACAGCGCTCGGCGCTACATGTTGCCGCAACTTGTGTGGTTTGTATGTGGTTTGGCTGGGTGTTAGTATGGTATTAAGGGTAGTGTGAGTTGCCCGTTTTTGTAAATGAAGAATTTTGTATGCCAACGTCCGGGGAAGCTTTCCTCCCCGGTGGCTCCGATTTCCTCGTGTAGGCAGTCCCATAAAAGTAGGCTGATTCTCTGGAGGGTGGGGTATGCCGCCCTCACTGGTGTTTTCCTTACTTTGGCGAGGCATCTGCGCTTCCATATGACATACATGGTGCACGCCATCACCAAGTTATCAAATCTGCCTTTTGATTTTTCACGGTGTAGCTGAGTCCGTACACCGAAAACTTTTGATACTAGTTGCCATACTATTTTCGCGGCGGCACACTCAAAAAGGGCGTGGTCTACGGTTTCAATGTGTTTGCAGTTGGGACATTGGTTGTTTGGCACAATGCCCATTCGGTACAGCCTCTGACGTGTTGGGAGGACTTGCCATTTTCTTTTAATTTCAGTCTTGTATTTCCTCGGGAAGCCTCACGTTCTTTAGGTGGTTTTCTTTGAAGCGTTCCATTTTTGCCTTATCTTCCTCTGAAAGTTGTTTTAGCGTCAGTGTCTCGTTAATTCGGGCGGGCGAGTCTATCGATTTTTACGTCCGGGGCCTCTCTTTCTAACATGGCCTTGTTGATTATTGCGGCCTTATAGAATTCAGAGGGGGATTCGGCGAGTGGACCTGTGGTTCTGCTGTGGTCTATGATGCTGCGGTACGTACTGTTCCAGTATCTCATTAGGCTCTTGCCGGTGTAGTCGGTCGAGTTGCCTAAGAAACGTGCCGTTTTTAGAGCTAAAAGCCGGGAAGTTGTCTTGACGTGGAGGAGGCCGAGACCTCCGCACGACGTCGCGAGTTGCAGGATATTCCGTTTTAATGGTGGGGGTTTGTTGTCCCATAGAAAAGCTGTGATCATTTTATTTAGCTTGGTAATTGTTTTGCTCGGCATTAAGCCTATGCGACTTGCATAGTTGGCGAAGCCGCAAGCTGTGGTTCTAATTACGAGAGCCTTGTCTGTCAGGGTTAATTCCGTTTGCTGTAATTGGTAGAGTGCTCGTTCTGCTTTTGCGATGGCAACCTGCCATGTAGTGGGCGCTACCCCTTTTTGTGAGAAATACAGTCCGAGGACCTTCACAGTGTCGACTCGTTGCAGGTTTCCTATTGCATTCGGTGGGAAGGAGCCGAATAGAAGCGCTTTGCTTTTCCCTTCGTTTAACGCGGCGCCAGACAGCGTTGCATACTCTTCAAAGATCGTTCTGAAGTACCAAAGACTTGGTTCGTTGCGAATGAAGACGGAGAGATCGTCCGCGTAAGCCATTATTTTTACTTCGTCTCGTCCTGTCATCGGGAAACCACGGATGCGTATTTCTCCGATGATTCTGGTAATCAGGGGTTCTATGGAGATGACAAACAGGGTTGGTCCTAGAGGGCAACCCTGACGTATTCCCCGCTTATAATGAAAATCCTGTGTGACGGTCCTGTTTATCCGTATGTTGCATGTCATATTACTGTACAGAAGTTTAATAATCTCATTAAAATCTGTGGGAAAGCCGAAATGTTCCATTACTGTGAAAAGATAAGTGTGGTTGACTCGGTCGAAGGCTTTTGCCTGGTCTAAGGAGAGAAATGCACCCCTTATGTGTTTTTCTGTAGCATATTCGAATATATCTCTTGTTAATGTCAAATTTGCAAAAATGGATCTGCCGGGGACCGCACATGTTTGGTAAGGGGATATTAACTTAGGAAGGGCGTGTTTGATTCTGTTATTTAACACTGCTGCTGTGATTTTATAGTCCGTGTTTAGTAAGGTGATTGGACGCCACGATTGGGGGCAGTTCGGTTGGGCGCCTTCTTTGAGCAAGAGTATGATTCGCCCTTTCTCAAAGGAGGGGGGTTTTTCCTTTTCGCGTAAGATCATATTTATCATGCCGCAGAGCGCTTCACCTACTTGCTCAAAGAAGGTTACATAGAACCCGGTGGTTATGCCGTCGCATCCTGGGGCTGATGTGTGTGTCATATTTTGTAAAGGTGTTTTCTAGTTCCTCGGTTGTGACGTCATTACAGAGATTAGTTCTTTCCTGCTGGTCAAGGTGCTGCAACTTTTCGCATAGCTTATCAAGGTTCCGTGCGCCTTTATCGGTTTCAATTGGATCTTCCGCGAACTGTTTTTTAAAGTGGGCTAAGAAAATGCTGTGTATTTCTGTTGGGTCGTTTGTTGTTGTACCATCCTCTCTTGTCGCTCCTGTTATTACTTTTGGGGCGTTACTCCCTACACTGTTACTGTTTTCTTCTGTAATGGCCTGTAGTGGGCGTAGTTCTTGCCGTACGTTGTTAGTGCGCTTTTCCAAGAGGCGATCATACTTTGCAGTACGTGCAAATACGAACCTGTACAGGCGGTTAAGGTATCTGCCCTCTGTATGATCCGCATTCTTCTTTGTAGTTCATTTAATTCAGCAGTGCACCTTCTGTGCCTTGCCTTGCCTTCGCCCTGTAATGCCGCGGTCCATTTCTTCTTGAGATCTTCCCAAGTCTCTGGGCTCATGTGTTTTTTTCTCCGCCGCCCCTTCTGCCAGATCTAGACCTATGCCTTTGCTGGGTTGTTGCCTGGGGGCCCACGGTCGGTGTAGTTGGGACGCGGCCGCTCTGTCCTTTCAGTGTGCCTTTGCCAGTTGGGATTTCTTCGTTCTTTCTCGGTTGTTCTTTAAGGGGAGGGGGTGGGGGTTCCGTCTTTGGTCCCTCAGTAGGTATTCCTACACTCTGTGTTTTTGATACTTCGGGGGGGGGGGGCTTTACGTTCTGCACTTTATCCTCCGGGATGTCGTACCGCCCGCTACTGACGATTGGGACATCTTCAAAGGTGTTGCTCCGCCCGGGGGTGGGTTTTTTGTGGTCATTTGTTTTTTCTTTGCCGCCTTCGCTTTCTGAGTCTGCTGTTTGTTGTGCTGATTGCGGCTCGCTTGTTTCGCGCGTGCTATCTGTCACTGTGACGTCTATATTGCGGGGCGCGCTGTCTTTCATTTCGTTATCGTGGCTCTTTTCTTGAATGGCGTTTTGCGATTGCCGCACTGTTGTATCTGGTCTTACGTCGCTGTCATTTGTCGGGGTGCTTTCTGCGCCCAGCCAGAAATCGTGGGATTTCTTTTTGGAGCCTAGGTTGATCGGCTGAAGAACTTGCATTCGTGGCACAGAGCTTTCTGCTATCGGCGGGAAACCCTGGCTCAGTTGCGTGTTTCTGGCCTGCTCTTGTTCAGTGGGCGTGTATCGCCCAACAACACCCGCATAAGACTTAGGGTATGCTTTTCCGCGGAAGCAGGCTTTGGTACCATGGCTGCCCCCGCATTTATGACATTCTTCATCGCAGCCTTCGGTTTCATGGCCAAAAGTGCCGCAACGTTTGCAATACGGCGCAGTGCATACTGTGGCCATGTGGCTGTCAGCACCGCACCTCGCACAGACGCGCCGCATTCCTCGGTACTCACACATTATCCTGCAGCCATGGACCGTTAGGAAATTTGGAATCGGCCTGCTCATTTCGATTCTGACTACCCGAACACCATTAAGCTTATTTTGGCGATTAGCCACTTTTGCAAAAGCAACACTCTTGATTTTGCCATAGGGTTGCAAAGCAAGCGATAGAGTATCAGCTGACATATAAATCGGGTATCTATACACATTCACGAAGGTGACTGGCGGGCCGACAGCGTCTACGGCTACTTTGGTGTGATTTACATGGAAGCCTTCGGCTACCATGAGCTTAGTCGCCTGTGCGGCGTTCCTCGTGCAGACTAGGAACTTCGAGCCGCCCATGTGCCGTAATGCTAGGACGCTGTTGTCCCCCGCAGTCGCCTCAATGGCATCAATTAAGTCATCAACAGATATATCGCCCTCAGGGGCGTCAAACGTGAAGCAATTCTCCCGGATTGGGGTCTCACAACTTTGGTCCATTGCTTGGGGGGCGTGGCTGCCGGGAGCGTGGCCCCCGGGATTCATGGTGAAAAACTAGTTGTGCTCGTGGTGTACAGCAGGCGCTGGAAACGCCGCTGCACTCTGGTTGTGCAGGGGCTCAGCAGGTGGCACTGGCTCTCCTGTGGTCAGGGGGGTTGGCCGGCGGCTCGACAGGGGGCGCTTGCAGAGGTGCTGGCTCCCGTGATCATGGGCCGCTCGGTAGGCGCTGGGGAGGCCCCCCGGGTTGCTCCGCTGTTCAGCAGATGGCGCTCGGGCGGGCAGGTTGCTCCTGGTCGGCAGGCGCTTGTAGACTCCTGGAGGTCCGCCGTGGTCCCGACGCGGCCTCCGGGGTGACGAGGTCGGCTCTTGAAGAGGTCTTCTCGGCCTGGTGCAGCGATCTTAGCCAAAAGGCCGAGAAGCGATGTCCTTCACTTTACTCCATTGTACTACTGCCTTGTGGGCGCCCTGCCGACATTGGTAACCTCAGCAACAGCGTGGGCAATTTTATAAAATTCAGCCTGTCTAGAGACTCTATGCTCTCTATCTGACGAATAAACTCGCGACGCCTCAGTCTTTCGCTGTTAACGAAACGCTGTCGCGCAGAAACGAGACCCGAGTACAAGCTTGTTTGTAACGCCAAACCAACGACGGCAACCTCGTAGAAAACGGAGCAGCCGAGCGGAAAACACGCGCAAGGGGAATGCTTACTTCCGTCTGAATCCGGCCGCTCGAGGTGACTTTCTTTGAGGCCTTCGTTTCAAGCCCGTGCGCAAGTCTAACATACCGCGCGCATTTCCTTCATTTCTTTTTATTTACCGCAAGGCCCACTGAAAATTTTGATACGGCACAGGCCGGGACGGATCGCAACGTGTAGAATCGATCGGTAGAATTGGGTAGCATGCCCCATGTACGAAGACGAGCAACATAGAAGTGAATGAAAAAGAAATAAATATAGAAAAGACTGCGCACACTTCCAACCGGAAACAGAGGGGGGAGAGGAATCGCCATGTGAAGCACAGGTATTGTATATAAAAAAAAGTGCTACCTCATAATCTTTACCACTATCGCGCGCGCGCGTGTGTGCATATGTATACACACACACACACACACACACCAACACACACACATATATATATATATATATATATATATATACACACACACGCACACATGCTAGCGTAGCTTAAACGCAGCTGGAAAGCTCAGCCTTGCACAAGAAGAAAGGACCACCCCTTCCGCAATCCCCATTTGAAACATTTAAGTGAGGAACGTGAGTACAGCCAGGTCGTTCGAAGCTGGCGCGAAAACGCATTGGCGCCATGTGTGTACGGAACTAGGAAAACCTACGGACTTCGCCATACAGAAAGAAAGATAGATGGCGCGAGCGAACGAGAGCCAGTGAGTAATGGCAGAAACGTCTTGGGAAGTGCTACACTTTGCGAGAACGAAGCGTGTTGGGGCGCCTGAAGGTGGCCTCGGCATCGCAAAAACGGCGTCCGGCCTGCTTGAAAGGCTGGACGCGCAGTTGAACGATTACCTGGTTGATCCTGCCGGTAATCATATGCTTGTCTCAAAGATTAAGCCATGCATGTCTAAGTACATGCCGAAATAAGGCGAAACCGCGAATGGCTCATTAAATCAGTTATGGTTCCTTATATCGTTTCTTCCTACTTGGATAACTGTGGCAATTCTAGAGCTAATACATGCAGTGAGCCTGAAGCCCTTTGGGCGACGGATGCTTTTATTAGACCAAGATCGATCGGGTTTCGGCCCGTATTGTGTGGTGACTCTGGATAACTTTGTGCTGATCGCATGGCCACGAGCCGGCGACGTTTCTTTCAAGTGTCTGCCTTATCAACTTTCGATGGTAGGTTACTTGCTTACCATGGTTGTTACGGGTAACGGAGAATCAGGGTTCGATTCCGGAGAGGGAGCCTGAGAAACGGCTACCACATCCAAGGAAGGCAGCAGGCGCGCAAATTACCCACTCCCGGCACGGGGAGGTAGTGACGAAAAATAACAATACGGGACTCTTTTGAGGCCCCGTAATTGAAATGAGTACACTCTAAATCCTTTAACGAGGATCAATTGGAGGGCAAGTCTGGTGCCAGCAGCCGCGGTAATTCCAGCTCCAATAGCGTATACTAAAGCTGCTGCGGTTAAAAAGCTCGTAGTTGGATCTCAGTTCCAGACGAGTAGTGCATCTACCCGATGCGACGGCTCGGACTGAACATCATGCCGTTCCTTTCTTGGTGCACTTCATTGTGTGCCTCGAGAAGGCCGGTGCTTTTACTTTGAAAAAATTAGAGTGCTCAACGCAGGCGAGTCGCCTGAATAAACTTGCATGGAATAATAGAACAAGACCTCGTTTCTGTTCTGTTGGTTTTTGGAATACGAGGTAATTATTAAGAGGGACAGACGGAACATTCGTATTGCATGCTATAGGTGAAATTCTTGGACCGTCGCAAGACGAACTACTGCGAAAGCATTTGCCAAGAATGTTTTCTTTGATCAAGAATGAAAGTCAGAGGTTCGAAGGCGATCAGATACCGCCCTAGTTCTGACCATAAACGATGCCAACCAGCGATCCGCCTGAGTTACTCAAATGACTCGGCGGGCAGCTTCCGGGAAACCAAAGTGTTTGGGTTCTGGGGGAAGTATGGTTGCAAAGCTGAAACTTAAAGGAAATGCCGCAAGGGCACCACCAGGAGTGGAGCCTGCGGCTTAATTTGACTCAACACGGGAAAACTTACCCGGCCCGGACACTGGGAGGATTGACAGATTGAGAGCTCTTTCTTGATTCGGTGGATGGTGGTGCATGGCCGTTCTTAGTTGGTGGAGCGATTTGTCTGGTTAATTCCGATAACGAACGAGACTCTAGCCTATTAAATAGGTGCGGGGTTCCCAGCACCTTACAACCTTCTTAGAGGGACAAGCGGCTCCTAGCCGCACGAAACAGAGCAATAACAGGTCTGTGATGCCCTTAGATGTCCGGGGCCGCACGCGCGCTACACTGAAGGGAGCAGCGTGTCTTTATCCCTGTCTGAAAAGACTGGCTAACCCGTGGAACTTTTTTCGTGATTGGGATAGGGGCTTGCAATTGTTCCCCTTGAACGAGGAATTCCCAGTAAGCGCGAGTCATAAGCTCGCGTTGATTACGTCCCTGCCCTTTGTACACACCGGCCGTCGCTACTACCGATTGAATGATTTAGTGAGGTCTTCGGACCGATGTACGGCGCGGCCTTTCGGTTGCGCCGGTCTGTTGGACAGATGACCAAACTTGATCATTTAGAGGAAGTAAAAGTCGTAACAAGGTTTCCGTAGGTGAACCTGCGGAAGGATCATTACCGGATTGTGAAGGGTGACGAGCGCCATTGTTTCAACCCCGTGTGGGTGAAGCAGCTCGCTGTGCCCGACGCTTTCCGCCGCTGGCCCCGCTTGGACGCGGGGACGGCTATACCCGAACATGCCGGGGACTGCCTGAATTTTGAGGGGCGCCCCGTGCCAAATTTGTTGCGCCCAGTGGACGCAGGCTGCAACCTTGGACCGTTGGCTTGGCCGCTCCCGCGGGTAGAAACGGCGTAACGCACAATGGGTGGGCATTCTGTCCGCCTCGGCGCTCTTGCGCGGAAGGGGAGTAAGACGACCCGACCTGCTGCTTTGCCCAGTACGCGGGGAATGGCGAAGCGTGCGGTCGGTCAAGGAACTGACGGTAGAGAGCTGCTGCTGCTTAGTACACTAGGAACCGTGGTGCGAGCGCTCTCCCGTCCTCCGCGGCAAACGCTGCCGAGTCTGGAAAGGCTGGCGGCTGCCGGTCGCTTCCTGCGGCGAGTATGGTGTAACGACCCGACTTTGTTGCTGCCCAAGTACTAAAGGAACGGTGTGGCGCTCGGTCGGTCATGGAACTGGCGGTATGAGGGTGCGGCTACCAAGTACGGAAGGAACCGTGGCCTAAAGCGCTCTCCCGTCCTCCGCGGCAAATGCCGCCGAGCCCGACAGGGCCGGCGGCTGCCGGTCGACTCCTGCTCGTGACGCGCGAGGTGTCGAGATCGCGGTTCAATGCGACGACGTCTGCAGCCTATTTGCCCGCCGCCGAGGGAAAGGCGGCGTTGCTGCGAAGTGCCGAAGGAAACGCGGCTTTACTACGTCGGAAGCGTTCTGCGGTTAGCGGACTTGTGCGCTTTGGGAAGGCGCCGCACGTCGAAAGAGGAAAAGTACGGACAGACGAGGGACCGTGGTCCCGGATTTGAACGCACTTGCGGCCAAGCCCTTGCTGGCTTCGTCTTCCGCCTCAAGTAGACTTGTGGCTCCGGCGCAGGAAGCCCCTCCCTGCCACTGGCCGAGTGGTTTTGGAGAGCTGCGCGAGTACGCACGCCGAAAGAGCACACGCCGAAAGGCGCTCTTCGAAACCACACACACGGAGATGCCACGTGCCTGAAACCCTGGTTGTACTGTACTGAATTGAACAAACTATTTTTCACGACTCTAAGTGGTGGATCACTCGGTTCTCGGGTCGATGAAGAACGCAGCCAGCTGCGAGACTTGGTTTGAATTGCAGGACACACTGAGCACTGATTCTTTGAACGCACATTGCGGCCTTGGGTCTGCCCTTGGCTTCGTCTGTCTGAGGGTCGGATCACATATCAAGAGAGCCTTCGGCGCACTCGGAACGTGCGTCCGTCGACTCGTTTTGACCGCGTCGGCATCATGGACAGTACGTTGAGCGCTAATGCCACGCGCCAGCGACCTCACAAAGAAGGAGACGGTGGCGAGCCGTTGTGCCAAATCTTCGAAGAGACGGAAACGAGGCATTATAATCTGCAGCGTGACGTGTGCGCGCCTCTAGCAAGGCCGCCGCAGGATGGTGTCGGATACCTGCAGGGAAAGAGCGGTCCAAGCGCGAGGTGCCAACGTCCGTTGCCATGTAGCGCGCACGTTTGCGAGAGAGTCGGAAGCGATCGCAATTTGCGTTGTTTGCCTTCGGAGTACGTCGAGCTCCAGAGCTGGTCGCTCGTTCGTGTCACCGCAGCTGTGTGGGCACCCCTTCCGGGCTTCGTCGCAGGAATCTGCAGATTCTTGCGAGGAGCGGGGAGAAGGGTGGCCCCCGAAAGCGGTTCGACGCGATAGCGCCGTCTGCGATCGAGAAGAGCACGGCACGGCGCAGAAATTGCCACGAAACGGAAAATGTCTCCTTCGAGAGCGTTGGCCGAGCTGACGCGTTCCGTCGTAGTCCGCCGTCGGTCAAAGTGCTTCGCTGTCTCTGTCCCCTAAAGACTGGGCCACTCCAGTTGGGGCAGGGGCGACGCTACACGAGACGATGCCCTCCGCCAGGTTTTAGTCGTCCCTGCGGTGCCTGCTGAAGCGGCGCGCTGCTAAGGCGATCTTTGCCTCGGTGGTCTTTGCCACGGCGCACGCAACTGCTCGTGCGCCGCACGCGTGCAGGCGGTTCACCGCCTGCCAGCCTTGTCTATAAGTAGCTCCGTGTTGGGCGAAGGACGTGGTAGGGCGTCGTACTCGGTTGGCGCTGGGTTTTCGAACGTGTCGAGTCCTTTTCGGCATACCGCTCGTATGACGCACGCGCGCAGGCGTTGTGCCGCCTGCTAGCCTCCTCCGCAAGGACGTGGCAGGGCGTCGTACTCGGTCGTGCCGGAATGGGCGAAAGCGATGTATCCGTTGTCGACCACAGATCAGGCGAGACAACCTGCTGAATTTAAGCATATCACTAAGCGGAGGAAAAGAAACCAACAGGGATTCCCCGAGTAGCTGCGAGCGAAACGGGACCGTGCCCAGCGCCGAATCCCCCGTCCTTGCAGGCGGTCGGGAAATGTGGTGTATGGGAGGCGACGTTCTCGGGTGTTTGCGACGGTGCAAGTCCCCATGACAGGGGCTTGTCCCAGAGTGGGTGCCAGGCCCCTCTCCGCCGTTGCGCGCCCGGGATGAAGCCTCCCGTGAGTCGGGTTGCTTGAGAGTGCAGCCCTAAGTGGGTGGTAAACTCCATCTAAGGCTAAATACGACCGAGAGACTGATAGTTCACAAGTACCGTGAGGGAAAGTTGAAAAGAACTTTGAAGAGAGAGTTCAAGAGTACGTGAAACCGCTTAGAGTAAAATGGGTGGGCCCTCGAAGCTCGAAAGCGGTGGGATTCAGTCTCCGGAAGACCGCGGAGCCGGCGGCGTCGGGTAAACGGCCCCCTTCGGGGGGCTGTTCCGGCTGCTGGCACGCAGGCGCGGTCTCCAGGGTGCGCACTTCCCACCGCTGGTAGAACGCCGCGACGGACGCGGGTCAATGGGAAAAGTACGACTTTGAGTCCGGCTATAGAGGTGACCTGCCCATCCCTTCGGGGACGGCTCGCGGGAGTTATACCTCGCCGTGCACAAGAAGTTCGTCACCCCGTCCAGGCCCCATGGGCTTCTCCCGGCTGTCGGGAGGCCCGAACGATGGCGCCCTCCGGAAACGGAGCGGAGAACCCGCTGGGCAAGCGTGTCGTCTCCTGTCGTCCGGGTTGGTCCCGTGGCGGCGGGTTGGCAGGCGAGAAGCCGCTGCGAGCGGGGCGATTTTCCCGCGGAGGCGCTATCGTGGTTTGCGGCGAGTAGGTCGGTAACCCACCCGACCCGTCTTGGAACACGGACCAAGGAGTCTAACATGTGCGCGAGTCAATGGGTCTCTCGAAACCCAATGGTGCAATGAAACGTGAAGGCCCCTTGCGGGCTGCGTTGCGATCCCAGGACCGCACAGGGGTCCGAAAAAGGGAGCAGCAACGGCCCGTCCCAGGCGCTCACTCGTCGCCGGGTCGGAGCGAGAGCGCACACATTGGCACCCGAAAGATGGTGAACTATGCCCGGGCAGGACGAGGCCAGAGGAAACTCTGGTGGAGGTCCGAAGCGATTCTGACGTGCAAATCGATCGTCCGACCTGGGTATAGGGGCGAAAGACCAATCGAACCATCTAGTAGCTGGTTCCCTCCGAAGTTTCCCTCAGGATAGCTGGCGCTCGATGGGAGAGCAGTCACACCTGGTAAAGCGAATGATTAGATGCATTGGGGTCGAAACGTCCTCAACCTATTCTGAAACTTTCAGTGTGTACGGGAGGCCTTCTGGATTGAGGCCTCTCGCTGCGATGGGAGTGCCAAGTGGGTCACTTTTGGTAAGCAGAACTGGCGCTGTGGGATGAACCAAACGCCGGGGTAAGGCGCCCGAGTCGGGACGCTCATGAGAACCCATGAAGGGTGTTGGTTGCTTAAGACAGCAGGACGGTGGCCATGGAAGACGGAATCCGCTAAGGAGTGTGTAACAACTCACCTGCCGAAGCAACTAGCCCCGAAAATGGATGGCGCTCTAGCGTCGCGCCTATCCCCGGCCGTCGCCGGCAGAAAAGCACGAAATGTGGGGGTGCTAAGCCGCGACGAGTAGGAGGGCCGCAGCGGTGGGCGTTGAAGGTGTCGGGCGTGAGCCCGCCTGGAGCCGCCGCTGGTGCAGATCTTGGTGGTAGTAGCAAATACTCAAGTGAGAACCTTGAGGACTGAAGTGGAGAAGGGTTCCATGTGCAGTTGAACACAACAGCAGTTGAACATGGGTCAGTCGATCCTTAGGGATAGGACAAATCCTTTCAGAAGCGGGCGCGTTTGTGCAGCTCAGTCTGTGAATCGGAGACGCCCTGCTGCAACCACAAGGGAATCGGGTTAACAGTCCCGACCCGGCTACAGAGATCGGTCCTTCGGGACCCAGTGCGGCAACGCAAACCAGCTCGGAGACGCCGATTTGAGCCCCGGGAAGAGTTTTCTTTTCTCTGTAAAGAGATCGAGTCCCTGGAATGGATTCACCCCGAGATAGGGACGGTGGCTCCGTAGAGCAGTGCGGCTCTTGCGCTGTCCGGGTCGCTCCTGTCGGCCCTTGAAAATCCGAGTGAGGGAGTGTGATTTTCGTGCCGGACCGTACCCACATCCGCAGCAGGTCTCCAAGGTGAACAGCCTGTAGTCGATAGACCAATGTAGGTAAGGGAAGTCGGCAAAACGGATCCGTAACCTTGGGAAAAGGATTGGCTCTGAGGGCTGAGCCGGTCGGGCTCGGGTCCAGAAGCAGGAACGGCACTGCACCGGGCCTGGTCGAGGCTCGCCGCCGTAAAAAGCGGTGCGGCCGAGCCCGGACCAGCGTCGTGACCTTCCTGTGGAAAGCCACAGCTGTGCATTTTCCGTGGGCTTCGCGCCTGAGGTTCTTGCTTCGGCCGGCAGAAAACAGCCAACTCAGAACTGGCACGGGCCGGGGGAATCCGACTGTCTAATTAAAACGAAGCATTGCGAGGGCCGGTGACGGTGCTGACGCAATGTGATTTCTGCCCAGTGCTCTTAATGTCAACGTGAAGAAATTCAATAAAGCGCGAGTAAGCGGCGGGAGTAACCATGGCTCTCTTTGGCGACAACTTCTCTGAAAGAAAGCCGCTGCCGAGTGGCAGCAGCACCAAATGCGGAAGGTGGGGGAGATGTCACTCCCACTCAGGAAGAGGGTGCATCTAATGGCCTTAGAGCCCCCGAGATTGCAGGCACTCGTTCTGAATGTGTGGTGTGCCACAGAATGTTTGATACGAAGAGAGGCCTATCTATACACATGACGCGAATAATGCATAAGGGCGATGACGTGACGAAAACGGAAGCTGGTGGATCACATGAAGCGCAGGAGATGAGCCACTCTAGTGGATTGGAAGGCATGTCGTGTGGGCAGCATGCAAAAGCCTCTTATGAGGCGACAGAGGGACGAAGGATGGCTGATGAAATGGCACGAACGACACCCATGTCCTCTGAGGACACTGAGGGAAATCAAATGCTCGCAGAAAGCATGCAGAGCAGCAAAACGGTAAGCAGAACTGGAAATGAAGGCCTGAACAGGGGCCTTGGACTCTGTCCTAGCGGCCACCTCCGACTGCCCAGCACCAAGTGTGTCCATAACGGTGAACCCTAGGGGCGCGGCCGACGGCAACCACCAGGGGTCAACCTGGGTTAGCACGGGGGCTCGGCCAAGAGACCGACGGAGATTTCTTGTCCCGTCTGGTCTACTGTCGGAATCAGACAGCGAGGTAGACTCCCCTGCGTACTGTGGGGGATCCCTCACCGAGGCGGGACAATCTCCCGCTTAGGATGTTCTAAAAGAAGATGGGGCGTCCTTGAAGGGCCGATTTGCCCCCGCCCCGGCTGACGTGGTAGCGGCAAGCGAAGCGTCTAGTCGCAAAAATCCTGACCATGAGATCTGCCCTGAATGCAGCAGAGCATTCAATTCAAAAATTGGTCTCAGCCAACATCGTCGTCTCTGTCACCTCGAGGCCTACAATGCGGACATAGACGTGACAAGAACAAAAGCACGATGGAGCAGAGAAGACTACCTCATGGCTACAATGGAGGTAGAACTGACTATGCAGGGCGTCTATAATATCAACGAACGACTTGCAGAAAGATTCAAGCGCAGAACCTTCGATGGTATTAAGTCGCACCGACGAGGTCCAGCATACAGGACACTGGTGGACGAAATCCGGTCCCGCATCATCCCAAGCACCGTCCCGAACAGGGCACGGACGACCGACGTTTCTCAAGATGACTTACAGCAACAACACTGTCCCTCGAATCACAGAGAGCACGTTAAAGAAGAGCTGTGTTCCCTGGTGGCAAAACCACCACGACGGGCATTCCAAGCGCATAGGCTTTGGGAAATAGCAAAGTTATTCCTCGCGGACCAAGACACCACAACCTCCCTTAACAGCTACTTGAAGGAGGTATTTGCAGAGGATAACATCCCCACTAGCCGGGCTCCTAGAAGGCCTATGAAGGAGAGCAACCGACAGAGGAAAAAGAGAGAATTCGCTGAAACGCAGAAATCGTTTAGGAAGAATCAATCGCAGTGCGCGAAACGTATACTAGATGGGGGAGCTGAATCAGCAGTGAAGGAGCCTCGAAAGTTCTTAGAGGAATGGCGGGCCATAATGGAAACAATGGAAGAAGCATCAGTGGACCCTAATGTGGCAAGACCACAGGAGGCAATTGACCCGCAGCAGGTCATCACGGCGGCTGAAATAAAGGCAGCATTTCCAAAAGAAAATTCGGCATCTGGACCGGACGGCTTTACTGCTAGGCGATTGAAAACCGTCCCGATGGTGGTGTTGAGGGTTTTGCTTAATTTGCTGATGTTGAAGAAGCGACTCCCAATCTTCTTGTGCCGAGCCCGCACAATCTTCATACCCAAGAAACCTGAGGCCTCCACTCCATCAGAACATCGGCCCATCACAATCTCTCATGTTCTGGTTCGCCTACTTCATAAGATTTACTTTAACAGACTCATAACCGAACTCAAACTTGATGGACGACAGAGAGCCTTCATTCCGGTGGACGGATGTACGGAGAACATCTTGCTTCTGGCGACGATGATCGACGAGGCCAGGCACTCACGTGTTCCTCTTGTGATGGCCTCTATCGATATAGCAAAAGCCTTCGACAAAGTTGTACACCCAGCAATCCTTCGGGGATTAAGACGAAAAGGGGTGAGCGAAGACTTTATTCGATACATCAAAGATTTCTACTCGACAGCATCAACAATTCTAACATACGGAGAGAACTCGTTGTTGGTCCACCCAGTTGCTGGAGTACGGCAGGGGGATCCTCTCTCGCCACTGTTCTTCAATCTTGTGATCGATGAATTTCTGGAAGGGCTCAACCATGAGCTAGCATACCGATGTCAAGGTTTGCAGGTCTCGGCGATGGCTTTTGCCGATGATCTCATTCTGGCGGCGAGTACAAAAGATGGGCTGAAAGAGCACACTAGGAAACTTGAAAACTTTCTATCACAGAGAGGACTACGAGCTAACGCAGAGAAGTCCTCGACATTGGTGATCCTGCCATCCGGCAGAGACCACAAGTCCAAAATCTGCCCCAACATAACATTTCAGATTCACGAGAAAGACATGACCTCGCAAAATTGCACATCTCTCTGGCGCTATCTCGGTGTGACTTTCTCGGCAAATGGGAGAATACAGGGACCTATAAGGCTCGAGCTGGCGGCTTTACTCCAAAGAGTATCCAGCGCTCCCCTGAAACCACAACAAAGACTGGTGGTCCTACGGTACTACCTCATGCCCAGACTGACGCATCGGTTAACCTTGGGACCGATTTCAGCAAAAACGTTAACGGCAATAGATAGGACTATACGATCAAACATACGAAGATGGTTGGCACTACCGCTGGATGTCCCAATGGGATTCTTCTATGCGCTAATCGAGCAGGGGGGTTTGGGGATAACCTGCCTGAGGACGACCATTCCGTCTTTATGGCTCCGAAGATTCGCGAAGATGACGCACTCGTCAAACTCAGCCTGCACCTTTGCAGCAACTAGAAGGACAGTGACGGACTCGATTCATCAAGCGGAACGCATGTGTGTCTTTAAGGGACAAACCCTTCGGAATCCGAAAGAGTCCGGCCGCTTTTGGTCATCACAGTTGCACGCCTCGAGTGACGGCAGATCATTGCAAGGATGCAAAAATGCGAAAGGCTCAACGTACTGGCTAAGAGGAGGTACATCGTTTCTCAAGGGCAGGGAGTTCATTCACCTTACTAAATTCCATACTGGAGCGATGCCCAATCTGACCCGGCTAAAGCGTGGAAGAGATGTGCCGAAGAAGTGTAGAGCAGGGTGCGAGTCGGAGGAATCAATGGGCCACATTCAACAAAGGTGCCACCGGACGCACCACACAAGAATAGAAAGACGCAACAGTTTAGTGAAATACCTGTCCAAAAGACTGCATGACTTGGGCTGCCACGTGAAAGTGGAGCCTCACTATGCCACATCACAAGGCACGAGAATTCCAGACCTGGTGATCAAAAGGGATTTACAGGCTCTGATCCTTGATGTCCAGGTGGTGGGGACAAGGGTAGGTCTTACACAGGCCCATGAAGCAAAGACAAATAAATATAAGATCCCAGAACTGCTGATGTCCATGGACCCTAGACCGACAATGTCTTCAGTAACGACGTCTTATAGAGGTGTCTGGGCAACACAGTCAGTGGGGATTCTAAAAGATATAGGACTTGGTATACATGATTTCAAGATAATGACGATTCGATGCTTGCAAGGGGGTCTAAGATCGTTTAGAACTCACCAACAGATGACCTCCGTGAGGAGGGATGGGAACTTCAGGGCAGTATAGACATCGCACCACATTTCTAGTCGCAAGTCGCGACATTTGTTTTGGTCCAGCTACCTATTAGATGACAACGTTCTACGCCTGGAATCTTGGCTGCGTCCGAGGGAGAGGAAGTTTCCGTACAACGGTACACGCCCTTAGGACGTACCTTGGCCAGTCAAGACCCAGGCTGGGGAAAAAAATAGCCAAATGCCTCATCTAATTAGTGACGCGCATGAATGGATTAACGAGATTCCCACTGTCCCTATCTACTATCTAGCGAAACCACAGCCAAGGGAACGGGCTTGGCAAAATCAGCGGGGAAAGAAGACCCTGTTGAGCTTGACTAGTCTGACTCTGTGAAGAGACATGAGAGGTGTAGCATAAGTGGGAGGTCACGGGATACGGCCTCGTTTCGGCGGGGTCCTCGTGGCCGCCAGTGAAATACCACTACTCTCATCGTTTCTTTACTTACTCGGTGGAGTGGGAAGCGGACCATTGAGTTGTCCACGCTTCTAGCGCCAAGCGATGGGCCCCCGGTCTCCCTTCGGGGCGGTGCCGGTCGGGCCTGCGCGACCTGTTCCGAGGACAGTGTCAGGCGGGGAGTTTGACTCCCCGGGGCAAAAAGGGGCTTAATTTCGCATTTATTCGTTATCTCTTTGCTGCCGGCTGTCGGGTTCAAAATGGCCTGGGCTCATACCCGCTGAGCCCCGGCCATGCCCCACACGCGCAGAGGCAAAAACGCGTCGCCGTCCCGCTCGCCCCCGCGGCCCTCGGCCGCCGGGGGGTCGCCCCGCTCGCGGGACTCCGAGTTTTCTGAGGACGGCGACGCGGTTATCGCGCGATTCTGTGCCCTCGTGGACCAGATCCCCGTCGCCGAGGAGGAGGACCGGCCCCCGGCCGGCGATGGCGGGGAGGACGACATCCAATCCTCCGTTTCGGAGGGGACGGCCGTGGCCGCGGCGCTCCCGGCGGGCCTTGCGGGCGGGGCCGAGCGGCGGTGCCAGGATATCCAGGCTGAGGTGCTCGCCTTCTGCTCGGCGCCCGCGAGCAAGGTGTCTGTGGACGCTCGAGTCTTCGTCATGAGCAAGATATTCGAGCTGGCCGCCCTATGTTCCAGCCTGATGACGGAGGCGGCCGCGGAGCGCGGCGCGGCTGCGGCCTTGCAGGGCCAACTTGTGGAGATCCGCCGGGAGCTGGCCGCGGTGCAGCGACGGGCAGGCGTCGCTGAGTGCAGGCTGGAGGGCCTTGTCGGGGCCGTGACTGGCCCTGCGTGTGCCGGCCTTCCTGGCGCCGGGGGTGCCGCGGCGGTGGGCGCCGCGGCGTCGGCGGCCGGGCGCCCGTCGTCTGTTGGTGTTGCGGGCGCATGCGCTTCGGGCGCTGTGCCGGTAGCGCCCGGCGCGGCGAGTTATGCCGCAGCCCTGCGGTCGGGCGGTCTCCCCGATGCGGGCGCGGCGCCTGGTGCGCCCGGAGGCGCCGCCCGGGGGCCTGGGCAACCCCTGCACGACCACGTCTGTTTCCTCACGCCGACGGCCCAGACAACTACTCCAGCGAGGGACGTCGTCCGTTTGCTCAAGGCAAACATCGATCCTGCGGCCAAGGGTATCAAGGACGTGTCACTGCGACACACCCGGTACGGCGTTACGGTTTTTTCAAACATAAAACAGTCGATCGACAATTTACACAAGGCCATACAGGACAATGCCGTCACGAGAGCCGCGCTAATCGTTAGGGTTGCGGAAAAGCGATATCCGCACGTGCGGTTTTCGGGTGTCGACCCTGACGTTGCGCCGCAGGATTTTCTCGCGAGGCTCAACGACCGCAACCCGGGCCTCAATCTTGACCCCGATAAATGTAGGGTCCGCGTGACCTTTAAGGAAAGGTCGGGTACCAACGCCTACATAGCGGAGGTTGACCCGCCGGCTTTCCGCGCTCTCATGGGTCGTCAACGCCTTTCTGTCGGCTGGACTATGGTGCGTGCCCACGAGGACCTTCACGTCCCTACGTGCACCTTTTGTGCCACGTATGGTCACGGCCGCACCACGTGTCCGGTTCGCACTGACGCTGCGAAAGCAGTGTGCATGCGTTGCGCGCAAAATCACCTGGGCGGCTCTTGCAAGGTGCGCATGGGAGACGAGGCGGTGCGTTGCGCGGAGTGCGATAGGGCCGGTTTATCGTCTGCCCACCCCGCAGGATTCCCGCAGTGCCCTATCCTGATGGAGAGGGTGGCGCGGCTGCGAGCGCGCACAAACTACGGCGGGCAGTAGCGCGACGAGCGCTGCGGGAAAGGGGGGCGATGCGCGAATGGGGGAGCGGGGTGGCGCGGCGCCGGCGGGCGTGCGACCCGGCGGGGGGAACGCCCGACGGGACGCGGCGCGCGCGGACATGGCGGTCAGCATCGCCTTCATCCAATTAAATCTTGATCATGCCAGACTGGCCTCGCAACACTTGGGCGACCGCATGTCGGAGACGGACGTCTCGTTGGCGGCCGTGTCCGACCCTTACAGGCCCGGAGGCAAGCTACCACGTATGCCGCCGGAGTTCACCGTGTACGCCATCGATCGGGATCCGGTGGCCGCGGTGGTTACGCGAGGGCCGCCATACGACGTTTCTCCCTTGTTTTTCTCCAAACGGGTCGTCGCCGTGTACTGTGAGGCACGCGATTTCCAATTCGTGTTTGTCTCCGCGTACGCGCCGCCCCACCGACCGATGGACGAAACCTTTCGGGGCATCGAGGAGGCTATCGCGAAGGCCCGCACGCCTAACATCGTCGTCGCGGGAGACTTTAACGCGAAGCACCCGGCGTGGGGTCCCTGCGCGGGGGACGAACGCGGCGCCCGCCTTATAGAGTTTGCCGGGGCGAACCGCCTTGTTGTCCTTAATGATCCCCAGTCGCCACCAACGTACGAGACGCGCTACGCGGCCAGCTGGCTCGACGTCACGCTGGCGGCGCCGGCCCTCGACGCGGCTGGATTCGATTGGACTGTTCGCGAGGACATCACGTTCTCGGAACATAAGAACGTTGCGGTTCGCATTGGCGCTGTTCGAGACAACCGTCCTCGCCGTCTCACCCGCTATGCGCGGGAGGAATTGTTGACTGCCCTCGCAAGCGAGCCGTGGTTCGCGCGGGTCTCGGGGGCTGCCCTACAATCACCGGGCGCCCTCGACGGGCTCCTGGCAGGGTTCCAACGGCTCTTTGACCGGTATTACCGGGCGAACGTCCGCCCTGTCAGGGGCCCGGGGAGGCCTTGGTGGACCCCGGCGCTGGCGCGGGAACGACGTGCCGTGAACGCGCTGCGGCGCAAATACCAGCGCTGCGCGGCGGACGAATTGCGGGCGCAATTCCGGACGGCATACAGCAAGGCCCTTGCAGTTTTTCGCTGCCATGTTCGCGCGGCCAAGACCTCGCACCTCCGCGGGTGGTATTCTAGTTGTACGCGGCGCTCCATATTTTCCGCCGCGTATCGGGAAGCGTTCGGCAGGGTGCGCCCGCGACAGTGTTTGCCGCCGCTTGAGCTGCCGGACGGTACCCGCACGACTACACACCTAGAGTCGGCGGCCCTCCTACTGAAGACGCACGTGGCGATCGATGATCCCTCCTCTGACGGGCCCTGCCACGCAGAAATCAGGGCGCTCGCGGAGTCGCCCTATTGTACGCGGGTACGCGACGCGCCTTTTACGGCAGCCGAATTACAATGTGTCCTTCGCAAAACGATGGACTCATCAGCACCCGGGCCGGATAAGATTACGCCCTATATCATCAAGGGGCTTGCGCGGTCGCATAGCGCTTTTCTGCTCGGGCTCTTCAACGCGGCGCTTGCGTTGGGATACTTCCCCCGTTGCTGGCGTACGGGGAGAATCATCTTCCTCCCGAAACCGCAGCGCGCGCCCGAATTACCCACCTCCTACAGGCCGATTTGTGTCACGTCGGCACTGGGCAAGGTGCTTGAGCGCCTCTTGAACGGCCGATTATATTATTTTCTGAAGAGCGGTGGACACCTGCACGAACAACAATACGGGTTTACCCACGGCAGGAGTGCTGTCATGGCTTTATATGCCTTAAAGACCCGCCTGCTTGCACTCAAGGAGGCCAAGACACCGGCCATCCTAATGTCGCTGGATTTTCGCGGCGCCTTCGATAGCGTGTGGCACCCCCTCGTCCTTAAATTCTTTCGGGACCGGGGGCTTCCGACGAATTTATACCATCTCCTTCGTTCTTTCCTCGAGGACCGCCGTGTGGAGTTCACCTCCCACGCGGGTGCGGTCGAGGCCAGGCCGTCGCTGGGTAGCCCTCAGGGTTCGCCACTATCTCCACTTTTGTGGAACGTCATTGTACATAGGCTCCTCGAGCTTCCCATGCCCGCCGGAGTGACCGCACAGGCGTACGCCGACGACACAATTCTTGTCATTTCGGCTCGGACGCGTGACGGGCTCGGCGCGGTGGGCTCGGAGGCTCTTCGGCGAGGGGTAGCATGGGCCGCGAGCGTCAAGGTCTCCCTAAACATCGATAAATCTTACTGTGTTCTATTTTCTCATGGGCATGGCGGCATGGAACGCGTCCACCCTACCATCCGCCTGAGCACTTCGGGCAGAGGCTTGAAATTCGTGGAGGCCCTCAAGGTCTTAGGCGTGACTTTTGACAGGCGCCTCCACTTTTTTCAACATGCCGACAGCCTCAAGGAGAAGGCCGCACATCTGGCCTGCCGGGCGCTGACGTTCGTGCAAATGCAGGGTACCCTGCAGCCGGCGGCATTGACACACCTTTACCATCAGGTGATGCTGCCGGCCCTCACATACGCGTCGGCAGTGTGGTGGTCTGCCAAGCCCGATTGCAGACTCAGCGCCCGCGTAACAACCATGCAACGCACGGTCCTGCTGGCGTTGTCGGGCGCCTATCGGACGACGCGCACGGCTTCCCTGCAGGTTTTAATGAAGGTGCCGCCACTGTCGCTTGAGTTAGACAGGACCGCGGCGGAATTTCGGCTCTTCGGGCTGCGCGAGGCCGTCGAGTTCGGCGACCTCGCGTTCTCCCCGCGCGATATCCTCTACCCCGCCGACCCTTGGAGAGTACACCCGGCCTCGACGCGCGCTTTTTCGTTTGCGCAACTGTCGGCGCCGGAGGCGCGCAGCAGGTCGCGTGCCGCGGGCCTTCATGTGTTCACCGACGGCTCCTACACGCCGCACTCATCGGGCGCCGCCTTCGTCGTCCTCGGCCCGCGGGAACGGATCGGGGCGGTGGGCCGCTTTCGTGTGTGCGCCGCCACGAGTGCCTATTGCGCCGAGGTAATCACCTTTGCGGAAGCCTTGAATTACCTGTGCGGCCACCGGCAGACGGGCCCGGTATCTTTATATACCGACTGCCTCTCTCTGCTGCAAGCGATCGCGACGCCCGGCTCGGCCGATCCCCGCATTGTCCGTGTTCAGACCGCGCTCGGGCAGGTTGCCGGTTTGTCCGACGTGCATCTCTATCACGTGCCCGGGCATTGCGGGATTTTCGGCAATGAACTCGCCGACTTCCTCGCGTCGCGGGCCGCTCGGTACGGGCTCGATCGCAGAGCGCCCATACCTTTCAGATCGATCCGGAATGTATTCAGGGCGGTCTAACGAGAGCGGTGGGCACGGTTATGGCGCGAGAACCACGCGAACACGGCGCTTTTTCGCTGGGTGCCGCGCCTAGAGGAGACGCCATCCTTTTTTCCTCCCCTCGGGCTTTGGTTACCCTGCTTACGGGGCACGGCCGTTTCCCCTTCTATTTCAACCGCTTCGGCCTCGCTCACGACTCTCTGTGCCCCTGTGGCACAGAGTGCTCGTCTTTTGATCATTACTTGGGGGAATGCAGCCTCACTAGACCGTTGACCGCCTCTCTCGAGCCGCAGAGCTCTTTGACTAGACTTGACCTTCCTGGGATTTTGCGCTCCAGTCGTAATAGAGCGATTTTGATACAGATAGTACGGCTCATTAGTGACCACCTGCCCGACTACGTCCGATGACATCTTCACACCGACACGCTCCTTTATGATCGAAGTTAACTGCCTACCGTTTGCCCACCCGGCCATGGCCGGGTGGGCTTGAGCGTTGCGTGGGCTTGAGCGTCCGGCGCCCTGCTGACGACCTCCGTGTGGGCGTGCGTGGAGCCCGCCGGGCGCATATGGTCCGCGGGGCCACTGCGATCTGTGACGCGGCCCCTCCTGCGACCCCCATCTGCCAGGACCGTCATGCGACCCCACCGGCGCATACCCGCCGTCCGGCGCGTACCCACCTCACGGCTGGGGGTTCGATTCCCGCCCGCGGCATTGTCCTTAACACATTTTTTTTCTTTTTTTTTCTTATCTTTATACACGTACACTGACAGATGTCGGTTTGCGGAGGCCGCTGTCGTCTTGTCGACCGGAGACGGCGGGGCTTCGCGCCCCTGGCGACACGATCTCGCGCAACCGGCCGGCTGTGCGACCTTTCGGTCGGTGTCTGGACAAACCGTGACGCTGTGCCACTTTGTCTTTCACCCTTGGCCTCTACCGCAATCTTCGAGGACGGACGCGCCCTGTAATCGCAGGTTTCGAGCACCCGCTGGACTCCGCCGTGTCAAGGCAACTTGCCTTACTATGCGGCGATTGCCCTCCGTCCTCCTCACGAACGAGGCGGGAGCGCCCTTATCGGCCAAACCAACCATCATTCCGGAGGGCTGCCGCGGCGGTTGCTAGCAACCGGGCGTCGTGACGGGCATGTTGGAAGTTCGACTCTCGCCTGCCTCGCCGTGCGCTGCGCGGCGGCTTCACCCTACACGAGGACAAGTCACGGCACAGCGTCACGGTGCCGGCTGTGTGTTTTGTGTACTTCTGTGTACAGTGTTTTCTTTTTCTTTCTCCTTTCCTTTCACTTTTTAATTTTCTTTTCTTTATTGTCCCTCTTGTCCCCACCATGACTTTCTTCCTTTCGTTCACGACGGATAGTCCTTTCATTTCTTGCCTCTCCTTTTATTTCATTCTTGCCCTTCTCTTTCCCTTTGATTTTCTGTTGCTTGTTTATTTATTATTTCTTAGTGTTCTTGTTTTTTTTTCCTTTTCCTTTTTCTTTCATCATTTTCATGGCCACGGCCATGCCCTCACGTCTCCGCCTCATTCATTCATTAAAAGATAGCCCTGTTCGAGGGTTTCTGCCCTCGATGAGACACTTTGGGACACCTGTGCGTTACCTATGCCCACACTTTTATTTTTCCAATTGGCTTTTCTTTACCAAAACATGCGCTTTGGGTATTACTTCAAAACCCCTTTTCATTTATTGTAAATTGGCTTTAAACCTGGTATGCTTTTCTGCAGGTACAGGTTTTCCCCACCCTTTATTTTTGTTTTGCTTTCAGGAATGCCGGGGAAGTAGTCGGCCGGGGCGGTTGAGGGGGGATTTTGAGGGGGGGTTTGAGGGGGTCTTAGCGCCTAAGTGGTTGGCTGGCCGGCTGCATCGGGCTCTTGCTTTTTTCCTCAAAAATCGGGTATTTCGCATTTGGCTCTTCCAAATTTAACTGGGGTTACTTTTCAACGTGTAGGGACCTCATTCGTTGTGAAAACCGGGCGGGGAAGGGTTTTATTTTCGATTTTTCGGGGCTTTCTTTGGCCAAGATGGCCATGGCTCATACCCTTTGAGCCTGCGCCCGGCCATGCCCAATACTGACAGAGACCATCAGGTCTCGCCGTCTCCGCCTGAAACGGCCAGCGCGGGTGCGTCGCCGAAATCGGTTTTTTTCCGATGCCGGCGACGACATCCTCGCGGCGCTCGCCTTGCAGGAAGCGACCGTGGATGGGACCGTGCCGGCTGCAGCGGGCGACGAGGACGACCAGATGTCCTCGGTCTCCCAGGCGACCGCGGTGGCGTCTCCCGCGCTCGCGGGGGACCCCGGCGGGCGGGGACAGGCTCGCCTGCGTGAGATCGAGCAGGAAATCCACCTGTACTGCTCGAACGCTGCGAACAAGGTGCCCGTCGCGGCGCGCAGCTTCATCGCGACCCGGCTCTACGAGATCGTCCACCTGTTCTCGGACCTGCGGTCGGACGCGTCGATGGAGCGGGGCGCAGCCGTCGCCCTGCGTGGCGAGTTGGTTGAGGCGCGCCGGGAGGCCGCGGCACTGCACCGGCGGGCCATAGTCGCCGAGGGGCGCCTCGAGGGCTCCATCGTCCTGGCACCCGGTCCCGGGAGTGCGGGGCGCGATCCCGGCGCGTACTCGGCGGCTGCCGGCTCGGGCCCTGGAGTTCCGGCTGCGGCGGCGGGCGCCGTCAGCTACGCCGCGGCGCTGAGGGCGTCGCCCGCGGCGGGGGTGGGCAGCGTCGGGCCGGCCGTGGCGGCGGGGGAGCGCGGACGGCGCCGACGTTCGAGTACGTGGCCTTCCTCACGCCCACGGCACCGACGATGACACCGGCGCGGGATGCCCTGCGCCTGTTGAAGACGAACATCGACCCGGCCGCCAAGAACGTCATGGAGGTCACGCTGAGGCACACACGGTACGGCCTGACAGTTTTTTCGCACGCGCGCGAATCGATTGATAACCTGAAGGCGGCTATTGCAGAAAACTCAGTCACGCGCTCCTCGCTATTAGTCCGCGTAGGCGAGAAGCGGAACCCGCACGTGAAATTTAGCGGGGTCGACCCGGACGTCGCTCCGGACGAATTTATACGCGTCCTAAATGAGAGGAACCCCGGCCTCGACCTGGACGTCGACGCGTGCAAGGTGCGCGTGACGTACAGGGAGAGGTCGGGTACGTGCGCGAACGTCGCGGAGGTTGACCCGCCCGCGTTCGCGCGCATTATGAAGAGGCCCCGATTGTCGGTAAGATGGACGGCGGTGCGGGCGGTGGAGGACTTGCACGTTCCCACGTGCATGTTCTGCGCCTCCTACGGTCACGGTAGGACGACGTGCCCGCACAAGGCGGACGCGTCGAAAGCGGTCTGCATGAAATGTTGCGGCAATCACCTGGCCGTAACGTGCCGCGTGCAGATGGGGCAGCCGGAGGTCTGCTGCAACGAATGCAGGAAGGCCGGCCGCGAGGCGTCCCATCCCGCGGGATATCCTGAGTGCCCCATCCGCATGGAGCGGGCGGCGCGCCTCAGGGCCCGCACCAACTACGGCCCCCCGCGATAGAGCGGCGCGGGCGGCCGCGTGAGGGGGGGTGCCGGGGCCCTAGGGCAGCGGGCGGGGCCGGCGGCGCGATCCAGATGTGTCAATTGACGCTGGACCACGTCCGCCGAACGACGGCTTTGTTGACCGATCGTATGGCGCGAGAGGGCTGCGTGTTGGCGGCTGTTATGGATCCGTACACTCAGCGGGGTCAGCTCCCGCAGCTTCCGCCGCACTACCAGGCGTACGCGGCGGCCGATGGCCCGCTGTGTGCGATCGTCACGCGCCGGCCACCTTTCGACGTGTTCCCGACACACCTGTCGCGACTGGTGGTCGCGGTGGAATGCTCGTCGCGCGAGTTCGCGATTACGGTCGTGGCCGCGTACGCGCCGCCCCACAGGACGATGGACGACGTCTTTGAACACCTAGCTCACGCCATTGACAGAAGTCGCACACCCGACATTCTAGTCATGGGTGACTTCAGCGCGCACAGCGTCCTGTGGGGCCCTCGCGAGGGAGACGACAGGGGCACTCGGTTGATTGAGTTCGCGGCGGCTGCGGGACTGGTGGTCCTTAACGACGCGTCCTCGCCCCCGACGTACGTCACCAAATACGTCGACAGTTGGATTGACGTAGCCCTCGCGTCGCTGACGCTCGTACGGCGCGGCTGCACGTGGCGCGTTTCCGAACAGGAGACGCTATCGGAGCACCGCCGCTTGGACATCGCCGTCCACACTGGCGCGTGCGCGACTGGCCGGCGCCTCACCAACTATGGTAGGCGTAAGTGGTTGGAGGCTGTGCGCAGCTCGCGATGGTTCGCGAGCGCGGGAGGCGCGGACATCGCCTCGCCGGCCGCCCTGGACGCGGTCCTGGCGAAGTTTTACACTGTTCTCGATCGCGAGCGCGTCAAGCAACTTCGGCCGGCGCGCGAGCGGAGGGGAGCGGGTGGTAAATCTTGGTGGACGCCCGAGCTGGACGGCCGACGCAGGGCGGTTAAAGCGATGCGACGCCGTTTTCAGCGGTGTCGCTGCGACCAGCTGCGGGCCCTTTTTCGCAGCGAGTACAGCCGGGCGCTGGCGGAATACCGCCGAGACGTGGCGCGAGTTAAGGAGGAGCCAGACAAGGAGGTCTGCAACCGGTGCAGCCGGCGGTCGCTTCTTCAAGCCCCCTTCCGGTTGGTTTTCGGGGCCGCCCGGTCGCATGTCATGCTGCCTCCGCTGACGCGGCAGGATGGCATCCGGACGACGAGCGTCCTCGAGTCGGCGTCGCTGTTGCTTCACCATCTTTTCGCGCGCGATAGGCCCGAGACGGACGCGCCCGCGCACGCCGAGATCCGTGCGGCGGTTGGCCGGCCGTACGCCACGGCGGCGAGGGAGAGGCCGTTTTCGCTGGGCGAAATTCAGGCGGTGCTAAGTAGAATGCCGCGCGGCTCCGCTCCTGGTCCGCACGGCCTCACGACCGAGGTAGTCAGTGATTTATTTGCCGCACACCCGAGATTTACGTGTATGCTGATGAACGCGGCACTGCGGTTGGGGTACTTCCCCAGGACTTGGAGGAGGGGCAGATTGGTCTTTATCCAAAAGCCCGGCAAGCCGGTGGAATCGCCGAGCTCGTACCGGCCGATCTGCATGACCTCCATCCTGGGGACGGTGCTCGAGAGGCTGTTACAGGGCCGGCTGTATTATTTCGCCTCCTCGCGAGGTCACACGCATCCCCACCAGTACGGCTTCACCCACGGCAGGTGCGCGGTGATGGCGCTGCACGCGCTGTGCGATTACATCAAGCGCCACAAAGCCGAATGCACGCCCGTGGTGCTCATATCACTGGACTTCCGGGGCGCGTTCGACAGTGTGTGGCACCCCCTCGTCATCAAGTATTTTAGGGACCGCGGCTGCTCGGCCAACCTCGTCGGCCTGCTCGGTTCATTTATCGAGGGCCGCACTGTCGAGTACGCGTCGCACGCCGGTTCGGTCTCGGCGGAGACGTCGATCGGCAGTCAACAGGGGTCGCCCATCTCCCCGCTCCAGTGGAACGTGGTGGTGGACGGGCTGCTACGGTTGCCGATGCCGGCCGGGGTGCGGGTGTAGGCGTACGCCGACGACACGATCGTTCTCGTGCCGGGTAAGAACAGGGCGCGAGTTATGGAGGCCGCGGCAGAGGCGATACGTCGCATCGAGGCGTGGACAGCCGAATGTAAGCTCGCCCTCAACAACGAAAAAACCTTCTGCGTGGAGGGGCATGGAGAAGAGCCACCCGACTATCCGGTTGCAGGGCAGTGCGAGGGGGCTTCCGTTTCGCTCGTCTGTAAGGCTCCTGGGAGTGGTGGTTGACAGGCGCCTGCCGTTCTTCGAGCACGCCGAGCACCTTCAGCGGAAGGCAGAGACGCTTGCCATCATGTCTCTGTCGTTCATGCGGATGCACACGACTGTGGACTCCACCATGCGGCGCCGCCTGTACCGACAGGTACTCCTGCCGGCGGTGGCATACGCGTCCCCCATATGGTGGTCGCCGTCACCTGACTGCCGGCTCAAGGCCCTTATGATCACGGTGCAGCGCACCATGCTTTTGGCGATCACGGGCGCGTATCGCACGACACGGACGGCCGCGCTGCAGGTGCTCGCGGACCAGCCGCCCATCGGGTTGGAGCTCGACAGGCTCAACGCGGAGTTTGACTTGTTCCGCATGCGCCGAACGGTCACGTTCGGCGCACACACCTTCGCGCCGGACGAGACGCAGTACCCGCACGATGCCTGGGGCGCCCACCCATCGGAGGCGCGTGGATTTCCCTTCGCGCGGCTGGACGTCGCGGTGGCTCGCGCGTGGTCGTCCGTGCCGGGCACGCACGTGTATACCGACGGCTCCCACACGTCGCGCTCCGCGGGCGCGGCGGTGGTGGTGTTGAAGCCGCGGGGCTCGATCGTCGCCGTGCGCAAATATCGCCTCACGGTCGCCTCGAGCGCCTATTGCGCCGAGGTGGTAGCGCTAACGGAGGCTTTGAATTACCTGGATACACATGCGTGGGAGCCTCCGGCGCATATTTACGTCGACACCTTGTCGCTGCTCGCCGCGCTGTGCAACGTGGTCACCAGGGACGCGCGCGTCGCGAGCATTAAGAACGCGCTGTACCGTCTACAAAGACGGGGCGCCGTGTCGTTGTTCCACGTGCCCGCCCACCGGGGCGTCTTTGGGAACGAGCTCGCGGACTTGGCGGCGGGCTCTGCGGCGATGTCAGGAGTGGACCGAAGGTCGCGCCGGTCCTTCCGGGTCGTGAGGGCCGCGTTCTTGGCCGCCGTGCGAGCGCGATGGGCCGTGGAGTGGCGTGGGGAGCACTCCGACACCGAATTGTACAAGTGGGTGCCGGATATCACGCACATACCGCGGGACTTCCCGCCGCCTCGGCGGATGGCGTGTTTGATTACCGCCCACGGCAGATTCCCTTATTATTTCCATCGCTTCCGCATCTCGCAGGACATGCGCTGCCCCTGCGTGGCGACATGCCGGGACGCGCAGCATTTTTTCGAGAGCTGCGCGTTAACGGCAGCTATTGTGGAGCGGATACGGGCGTCCGTGGGTGCTCTCGCGCCGAGCGATTACCCGCGCCTCCTCAGAGACCGGACGGCGTGGTCGCTGCTCGGGGAGATGGTCGGTATAATTAGTGATCACATACCCGACCAGGGCGGGGTCGGGATGACGCCGGACGCTTGGTAGGCCGCGCAGCGCGCCGGGTCGGGACACCGTGCGTCGTGCGGGGCGGTTCACGGACGCCTGTGCGATTTTCGTGACGGATCGCCCCTTTTGCTATTGGTTTTTTTTAGCCGCCTTCGAGTTGTTTCGCGCGCGTGCGCGTGGCCGTCTGCCAGGGGACCGGTCGTGACACTGTACTCTGGACGAGCCGGCCCCTGGCCGAGTAGGGCGGGGCTTTGGCCCCTGCCGGCTCTGCCGAGACAACGAGCGGCGGTCCTTGTGCCGGGGAGGGCACGGCGTGCACGGCGGCCTTTTTCCGTGCTGTCGGGTAGTGCCGGGTGTGTCGTAGCGTGTGCGGGGCGGCCGTGTGGCGTCTGCTGTGGCCGGGCCTTCTTCGAGTAGGGCTGCGCGTCCCCCGGCGTGCCGGGTGTGTCTCGGGGCGTCGGAGGCTGCGGAGCGGCCCGTTGTCCTGGCGAATGGGAGCGCGCGGAGGCGTTCCTGCCGCCGGACGTACTGCGACCGTGTGCACCGACGCCGGGGGCGTCCCTGACGCCCGCCACCTTTGCTCGCGGGCACGGACGGCGAGGGGACGTCCCTGGCTGCTGGGGCGACCACCCCGAGTCGTGTGAGCCGCCGGGAAACACCCCCGAAGTCCGCGGCGGCCCCCGCCGACCACCGGAACAGGTCTACTTATAGGTGCGGCGTCCCGATGCACAGAGGACAGACAACGATGCCGGGGGTGCTCCTGGCACTCGGCATCGGAGGCGCCGAGCCGCCGGGAGACGCGCCCTCTCGGGCGCCTCGACGGCGTATCCGGCGGCGTCCGGAACTGTCGCTGTTCACGTCGTTCTGCGACCCGGCCCCTCTTTTACGTCACTTGTCCTCTTTCCTTCCTGTCCTTTTTTTCTTTAATGTTCGCGCCGGGAGGCGCCCCCGAAGAGTCACGTGAAGCGGCCGGACGGGCCGAAGCTAGTAGGTGCGATTCGGCAGTTCCGGACCCGTGAGCATCGAAGCCGGGGGCGTCCCTGACGCCCAACGGGGCTGTACATGCGTTCGCCATGTGGGACCCGTCCCCACAGCGCGCGCACACGCGACGCATGCCCCGATACTCGCACATAACACGGAAACCCTGAACTGTCAAAAAATTCGGAATGGGCTTGGTCATTTCTATCCTCACGACTCGCACACCGTTCAGTTTGTTAGACCGGTTGTTGGCCTTCGCGAAGGAAATGCTTTTGACTTTGCCATACTGTTGTAATGCAAAGGACAAAGATTCCGCCGACAAATACACGGGGTATCGGTAAACATTGACAAAAGTCACTGGTGGTCCGACCGCGTCAACCGGCACTTTAACGTTGTTGACAAAGAACCCTTCTGCTACCATTAATGCAGTTGCTTGTGTGGCATTGCGGGTACAAACGAGAAACTTGGCCCCACCCATATGTTGGAGCGCCAACACGCTATCTTCCCCAGCTGTACTCTCCACCGCGTCAATAAGGTCATCAATAGAAATGTCTCCGTCAGGAGCATGAAACAAAAAACAATTTTCCCTTAATGGGGTCTCACAGCTGGTCTCAAGGCTGGGGGGCGTTGCCATGCTGCTGCTGGCTGGCTCTTCCGAAACTCGTGACGGAACTAGGTTCCACTTGTGTCGTACAGCTGGCGCGGGCGCCGCGGTACCCTGGTAGTCGGCGAGCTCAGCAGGTGGCGCTGGCTCCGCTATGGACAGGAGGTTGGCCGGCGGCTCGACAGGGGGCGCTTGCAGAGGTGCTGGCTCCCGTGATCATGGGCCGCTCGGCAGGCGCTGGGGAGGCCCACCGGGTTGCTCCGCTGCTCAGCAGATGGCGCTCGGGCGGGCAGGCGGGCGGGCGGGCGGGATGCTCCTGGTCGGCAGGCGCTCGTAGACTCCTGGAGGTCCGCCGTGGTCCCGACGTGACCACCGGGCTAGCAGGGCTGACTCGTCGAGAAGGTCTTCTCGGCCTGGGGCAGCGTTCTTAGCCGAAAGGCCGAGAAGCGATGTCCTTCACTTCACTCCATTTTACTACTGCCTTGTGGGCGCCCTGCCGACATTGGTAACCTCAGCAACAGCGTGGGCAATTTTATAAAATTCAGCCTGTCTAGAGACTCTATGCTCTCTATCTGACGAATAAACTCGCGACGCCTCAGTCTTTCGCTGTTAACGAAACGCTGTCGCGTAGAAACGAGACGCGAGTGCAAGATTGTAAGGCCAAACCAACGACGGCAACCTCGTAGAAAACGGAGCAGGCGAGCGGAAAACACGCGCAAGGGGAATGCTTACTTCCGTCTGAATGCGGCCGCTCGAGGTGACTTTCTTTGAGGCCTTCGTTTCAAGCCCGTGCGCAAGTGTAACATAGCACGCTCCTTCATTTCTTTTTATTTACCGCAAGGCCCACTGAAAATTTTCATACGGCACAGGCCGGGACGGATCGCAACGTGTAGAATCGACCGGTAGAATTAGGTAGCATGCCCCATGTACGAAGACGAGCAACATAGCAGTGATTGAAAAAAAATAAATATAGAAAAGACTGCGCACTCCTTCCAACCGGAAACAGAGGGGGGAGAAGAATCGCCATGTGAAGCACAGGTATTGTATATTAAAAAAAGTGCTACCTCATAATCTTTACCACTATCGCGCGCGCGCGTGTGTGTATATGCACACACACACACACACACACACACACACACACACACACACACACACACACACACACACATGCTAGCATAGCTTAAACGCAGCTGGGAAGCTCAGCCTTACACGAGAAGAAAGCACCGCCCCTTTCGCAATCCCCATTTGAAACATTTAAGTGAGAAACGTGAGTACAGCCAGGTCGTTCGAAACTGGCGCGAAAATGCATTGGCGCCATCTGTGTACGGAACTAGGAAAACCTACGGACTTCGCCATACAGAAAGAAAGGTAGATGGCGCGAGCGTACGAGAGCCAGTGAGTAATGGCCGAAACGTCTTGGGAAGAGAGAAAAAAAAACACGCAAAGGTTGTTGGCTTGTGGCAGCATTCTATTTTACAGCGAGTAAAGAGCATAGCAGCTTCTACAAGAGCAGCTAAAAAAAGAAGAACGTGAGAGAGGGAGACAAACAGGCGTGTTTCCTTAGAATGCAGAGCATGCAGCACACAAAATCAAGTGCCAAAGAGACCGGGAAAGCACATGGCGTGAAGGTGTATGTCGTCAAAGCTTGAAAGCAATTTATAAACTACAAGGCGTGCCGAAGTCAACCTACTCTCATCAGGTTGCTCCCGCCTCCAATTGCATTTAAATTAAAATTACAGTCGCCTCAAAGGCAGAGAGAGAGAGAGAGACAATAAATACACTCGCTTCGTGCAGCTGCACCCGTTCAAATTTTAAGGCTCAACCAGACGTACGCGTTCCAATGCGTCCGCACACGCCGCGCTGACTCGACGTCGCGTGGCGCCCGACGGAGGAAGAGGGCGCGCACCCAAACGATGCACGAGTTGCCGCGCGTCTCGTCGCGGCGGCGCAGTGTTGCTAGCTTGCCATGTTCAAGGCAGTCTAGCCTTCGCTTAACGGCCTCGTTAAGCAATGTGTTACATATTAGACAGTTTTAGTTTAGCGTCAGCAACTACAGCGTACGCTATACGCTATAATATAGCGTACGTTAAGCAGCGCACGTTTTCTACAATTTTAGTTGACCGGCGATATCTTCGAATCTCAGAGGCCATATGCCGTTGTTGCGGCTATTTCGCGCCATTAGCGACAGGTGGCGTTGACATCTCGAACGTTTCTTTCGTTAGGCTTCGACTCGTTCGAAACGAGAAGCGATCTCGAAAACACCACGAGGTTATCCATAATTCTCTGTCGTCGAAGCGGCCTGAGACTAAGCGAAAGCCGTTTACACAGTCATTTGCTACGAACGAAGTGCATTTTACAAAAGCAACGCCAAATTCAATTCGAAGCGGGCAGCCGGGACCGCCGCCATGTTTCCCGCAAGCTTGCCTGAACGTCGCGCGAAGAGTCGTTCCGGAAGTGACGTTGGCTTGCCGTGGTCATGTGAGGTGTGTCATGCTACTGACGCGAGCGGCAGCTTCCGGCGCGGGCGCAAAAATTCTAGCGGTTGTAGGTCTCCACGCCGCCGCGCGCCGACACGCGAAACAGCCTACGCGCCTGACGCCGTACGCGCCCAGGCGTGGTGCGGCGCGTGCGGGCGCATTTTAACGCGTACGTCTGGTTGAGCCTTTACAGCAAGAGCACTCCCGAAAGCACAAAGCCCGCTGCTGCGTGGCCGGAATGCGCTCGCTTCAGGAAATCGCCGTGCTTGCCTCGGCAACCAAGAGGTGTCGCGCGGTACACTGCTGCATTGTAGCACACCGGGAACCGTGCAGACGTCGGCGATCGCCTCGACATCGCTGCGAGCGCTCGAAGAGACGAAGTCCGAAACGACGTCAGCCGGGGCGGCGAGAGCTCGATACCCTTCACGAAACTTCTGCGTGTACACCGCCGCACGGCCACGACGGAATCACTGGCATCCTGCTCGCAGCTGCATTGTGTCGCGCCGGGAATCGTGGAAACACCACGCAGACGTCGGCGTCGGCCCCGACATGGCTTCGAGCGCTCCAAGAGACCAAGTCCGAAACGACGTCAGCCGGGGCGTCGAGCACGCCGCCCGCGCTGGTCGCACTCGTGCTCGGAAATCGCGAAGGGGACCGCGCTAGCGTGCCTTGAATCGGTGAGCGGCGGTACCGCGGCGATCGCGAGAGCTCGTATCAGCCGCGCCAAAGCGAAATTTTGGCGCTCGGCTCGGCGCAGTACGCCGCCTCATCGCACGAGTACGGCCCCATGGAGGTCTGGCCACTTATCGCTGCCATTATAAGGGGCCGTACGGTCCCGGCCGACATTGTACCGCAGTGCGATTTTCGGCTTGCGCGTCTTCGTAGCTGTTCCCGCGCACTGCTGCGGAGTCGAGAGTCGTGCCCAGGCACGGCTACGCGAGCGCTCGAAGCGACAGAAATCCGAAACGACGTCACCCGGGGCGGCGGGAGCTCGATACCCTTCACGAAACTGGCGTACAAGCCGCCGCACGGCCACTACTTAGTCGGCGTCACCGTGCAGAAGGCTGCACTATAGCTCGCCGGGAATCGGGAGAGAACCGGGCGGGCGTCGTCGTCGGCCCCGCGACGTTGGCGCGAGCGCTCGAAGAGACACAGTCCCAAACGATGTCAGCCGGGGCGTCGAGCACGCCGCCCGCGCTGGTCGCACTCGTGCTCGGAAATGGCGAAGGGGCCGGGCTAGCTTTCCTCGAATCGATCGGCCGGGGGCCGCCCCGTAGGGGGACCGAAAGGCGATCGTTCAGGAAACGGCACTGGCCCTTCGCGATAAATTGCCGTTCGCGCATTCGATGGACGCGCTGCAGTTTCACGACTTCGGCATGGTGCTGCCGACGTAAGCTTTCAATCTTGCTCGCGGCGTTACGAGGCGGCACGATTTCCGCCAAACGCTCGTCAAAAGGGGCACGAGTACGGCCCCATGGCGGTTTGGGTACTTATCGCTGCTATTATATGGGGGTCCCTGAGAGCAGTCGCCCCCAAAGCGACCTGGGTGTTTGATGTGCGGCGGGCTTCGTGCCCGTCAAGCGTGTCCCCGGTATCGCTCCCGTGGATCCCACAGCTGACGTCTGCAGCCTCATCCGCTTGATGCGTTAGGGGCTGGTTGTCGGACGACGCTTTTTCCACGATATCGAGGTGTGTTCCCCATCGTCCTCGGACGAGTCAAATACGAAAGCGCCGAAGGCGCGGGCGTGACCCGTCGCCTGGCGGCTTTGCCGTCTCGGCTACGCTGCAAGTGTCGGTCGGTCCACCAGTGTTGCGGGCTCGAGAGAAACCGCAAGCCGCGATCGAGTTGGCACAACCAGTCTATCGAGAATGTTGCGTGCTTCTTGCCGCGTGGCGATACCCGGCCCTGTGGGGAGGGCGCCGTAGCGAGCTCGAACGCCGTCGTCTCGGACTGTGCAAAGTGCTACACTTTGCGAGAACGAAGCGTGTTGGGGCGCCTGAAGGTGGCCTCGGCATCGCAAGAACGGCGTCCGGCCTGCTTGAAAGGCTGGACGCGTAGTTTAACGATTACCTGGTTGATCCTGCCAGTAATCATATGCTTGTCTCAAAGATTAAGCCATGCATGTGTAAGTACATGCCGAAATAAGGCGAAACCGCGAATGGCTCATTAAATCAGTTATGGTTCCTTAGATCGTTTCTTCCTACTTGGATAACTGTGCCAATTCTAGAGCTAATACATGCAGTGAGCCTGAAGCCCTTTGGGCGACGGGTGCTTTTATTAGACCAAGATCGATCGGGTTTCGGCCCGTATTGTGTGGTGACTCTGGATAACTTTGTGCTGATCGCATGGCCACGAGCCGGCGACGTTTCTTTCAAGTGTCTGCCTTATCAACTTTCGATGGTAGGTTACTTGCTTACCATGGTTGTTACGGGTAACGGAGAATCAGGGTAACGGAGAATCAGCCAGCTCACCAGCGCATGCGCAAGGGCCGCCACCACCCCAACCGAGCTTCCCTGCTTATCGGAGAGAGCAAGTGCGCGTGAACACGGGCGTGTCTGAGTATATGAGTTTAAAAAAAACTGTGCCCGAGACATTGACAAAGACAAGTGGTCGCGGTTGCTTTGAATCTTATCGTATTATAGAAAAGGCGGGTTGGCGGCGCTTCCTCGAGGGTCAAAACGTACAATCGTCGAACTAGCGCTCCCGGCGTCAAGTGGAGTGCATCCTTCTTCTTGGAACGGTTTGCAATTGACTGCTTGAATGTGCCGACCACGCGTCACGGGTCGCGTATAGAGCCAACCGTTGGCAAGAACGCGTCTAGCGTAGCAGCAGAAACGATCGCGGTTGCGATAACCCATCGCTGGTAGCGAAAAAAAAGGAACGCACCCACACGCAGTTTGTAGCAATAACCGCACAAACCAATGTGGTTTTAAATGTAGCTTCGCAGGTCACAGTAGAAGGGCACTCAAACTTTCTCATAACGCACACCGCTGTAGTCCACAAAGAACAAAGCGGACAAAATAGATCTGATACAGCCGCACTGCATTTTTTCGTGTTTTCACTATATCATAACTTTCGTGTGCATGCCACGCAGGCCAGGAGTAAAAGGCAAGAAAAAAAAATGATACGCGATCCGAAGCTTTGACTTGGCTGCTGTGGCACTCGTATTTATGTTCTCTAGGCGAACGCAATGCACAAACTGAACTCGAATTTCCAATAATGGAAGTTCGTATTTTTGACTAATATTTGCGTTTTTCGCCCGTGCATGCGCTTCACTGCGCTGCTCCTTACCCTTCAACGCGGCTTCACTGCCCTGCGAGAGTGTTCTGCGTTAAGCCGAACCAACAGGCAAAAAGCCTGGGCGCCGCCATCTTGTTCAGAGCGGCGCCGGGGACACAATCGCGCCTAGCACATAGAGTTTCCCCCCCCCCCCAAAACCGGAAAAAAAAGTAGCCTTATTTAAACGAGAAAGATGCCATGAGTGCCCCAACGGAAAGCTTTAAGGGTTACCGAAGGGTAACTGAGGGCGACGCAACGAGCTTTGGCAAGAAGGACGATGGGTGTAGCGTCACGAGGGATAGGAATAGAGCAGATTGAGGGGCGAGCGAACAAACGCGAGTTAATGACACCTTAATTTAAACCATGAAAATAAGAAATGGGCATGCAATGTGGGGGGAAGATGGTCATTAAGGGTTACGGACTCAATTTCAAGAGAAGGGAAGCGCAGCAGGGGGTGGCAGAAAGTTGGGAGGGCAGAATAGATTAGGAAATGTGCAGGGACTACATGGCGACAATTAGCACGTGACCGGGGTACTTGGATAATTATGGGAGAGGCCTTTGCCCTGCAGTGGGCGTAGCCAGGAGGAGGAGGATGAAAAGATAGCAACAGGTCTTCATAACATACAGGTTGGAAAGCTGGAGCACCTTTGAACCCTTGAATATATTTCGCAAGACTTGGCCACACGACAAGTTTGTTTTCGAGGCGTTCGCTCCCACTGCTGCGAAAATGTGCACACAAAGGCTGCACAGTAATTGCCAGAAATCGGGCACTCTATTTTTCTTTCATAGGGAATCTTTCTTCCACTAGGGCAGCGGATTTTGGCAGGGCGAGCTTGCGTTGGCGCTGTGGTTTACGGATCCAAGCAATAGTGAACTCAAAAATCCAGTGTTGGCTTTGAGCGGGATTCACATTGGTTGCCGAACCCACGGCTAATCATACACCCCCCCCCCTCCCTCCCCGTCCTATAGTGGCTCATTACAGCAGACAGAAACATCGGATAAATAACAATCCTATTTCTTAGACATATAATTTGCCGATTCTCCCTCCTGGTTCTTTCTTTTGCTGTCATTTATTTTTATCGAAGGCCGTAATTAGAAATTTGCTGGTGCGGCTGTCCCATTTGCGCGGCAAGAAGTGCGACGCTACACATAGGTGGAGTGGCCGTTTAATTACTCTCGTGGTCCGCGAACCGGCATCGTTGCGTATGGTATAGGAATGGTGCGTGTGAAGTCAGTGCTCGCTTCGAGCTTGTGTTCTTCATTTTGATTGAATGAAGTCTCACCTAAGTGAGCGGGGGCCGATCCCGGAGGTATTGCAATACCGGGCCGACCTGCGGCGGAGGTGAAGCAGGCTTCAAGCACTCAGCCAACTTCCAAAAATAGGTTTAATATCGTGGGTCCACATAGAACCCGTATCAGATATTAAGCTGATAAGAACAGATACTACACACAGAAAATTTTATTAACATGTGGCTTCCATGTCGAGTATCTATCTACATCATTCTAGTGTACAACACAATGAAAACACAGCATAAAACGAAACAGACCAAAATCCACATGATGGTATGTACAATAAATACATGATCATGATATATACAGGAGTTGCTTCTCCGTGGAAGGTTTATTGACATATTCCTTTGCGACCAATTGCTATATACGCTTTGCTTGAACAGAGCTTCATATACAGTACACAATATGAGTCACGGAGTTGTCGATACACGGGTAGTCTAATATTAACACCAGTCCCCCTTGGGGATTGTTACCTAGGAACCGTCAATTCAAGTATTCTGTTTTCAATTTCCCAAACAAGACCGAACTCTTTTTCTGTTGAGTTCGTATTCTACTCCCCCCCCCCCCCCCTGTATTGTAATCATCTACATTGTGTTAGCGTGGCTGAATTTTCTCTCCTATCTTGGAGAGGAATGGATGTCTAGGAGGGGACAGGGCGTCGTGATTTTAGAAGTGGCTCATGGGGGCTACGATCTTGTCATCTTTGACTTTCCAAAACCGGGTGTGCCACTGGTCCACTCCGTTTCTCGCGAGTTCCTTGGATAAGATGTTTTTCATCCACATCCGGGTGTACTTTAGTACAGGATATAAGTTTTTTTGCGGTCGTCTCCTCAGTTCCGCAAGTCCTCGTCTTTTCCACATACAAAACATGAGGATGAGTGATAATAGCTTCTCGAAGCTGGATTTCTTGGTCCCCGGTTGGAGCAGTCTACATCTGAATGTATTGCTTGCCACTGTCCAAACCGCTTTGGCTGGCCCGCACTCCGTGAGGGCATGCTTTTGGGATTCTGGTTTGGCGCAGTTGGGACATTGGTCTGTCTCAGTTATCCTGAGATGTTTCAGTCGTGATTTAGTAGGTAGTACGCTCCATCTTCGTTGCCATTCAAAATCCTGTATTTCCCCCGGTAGATCTGTTTTTGCCCACCATTTCCATTTTGCCGGTGTACTTTTCATCTCTTCGCCTAGTTCAAGCTCTATTGATGCCATTACGGCATTTACTTCGGCTGGTTTGACTTCTGTTATTGGAGTGTCTGGGCGCAGTTCCTCGATCGCTTTGCAGGTGTGGACTGCATCTTTATAAAATTCCAGTGGCCTTTCTGCGCGCGGACCATACCATTTCACTGGAGCCACGAAGCGGCCCAGCGTGCTGAGCCAATAGTGAATGGCCGTGATTCCCACATATTGGTCGCTGTTGATCAGCGTTCCTAGTATTTTGGCCGCTAGAATTCTGGCTGTCTGGGCTACATTTGGTATGGCGAGGCCCCCTCTTGATTTAGGTAGCCGCATATTTCTTCGGGGAAGAGGTGCGGGCTTCTTTTGCCACAGGTACTCACTTATGACAGATTCAAGTTTTTTTGCCACTAATCTGGGCATTCGTGCAACTCTTGCCACATAGAAAGCAGGTGCGCACAGCTTGGATTTGATTATCTCAGCTTTCTCTACTAGACTGAGTTCCAGGGGTGTTGCCCCATCCGCTACTTTCCGTGCTTTGCTGAGGGGTTCTATCTAACTTTTTGCCGATACGTCTCCCGATTCGAACCAGATTCCGAGCACTTTTACTCCTTCTAAGAATTGTATTGCGGGTAGTTCTTGTTCGTTGAAGGAACCGAAACGTAGTGCTTTACTTTTCTTCTCATTTATTTTTGCGCCGGAAAGGCTGGCGTATTCATTAAAAATGTGTAGCACCGTTCTGTAACTGTCTTCGTCTTTTATGAAAAGGGATATGTCATCCGCAAACGCAGAGATTTTCACTTCAAGGTTCCCCGGCAATGGGAAGCCCCTAATCCTTTTTTCTTGGTTTATTTTCCGCAACAAGTTGTCTAATGCTAACACAAACAAGCTGGGCGATAAGGCACAGCCTTGGCGCACACCTTTGTTGATACTAAAGTGTTTGGTTACCTTGTTGTTAATTAAGAGTTCACTGTGGGAATCACGGTAAAGAGTTCTTATAATGTCGATGAATTCTTGTGGAAAGCCGAAAGCGTTCATTACACTAAACATATATTCCTGCCGCATGTTATCGAATGCTTTCTCTTGATCGATAGTTACGAATGCACCTTTGTACTGCTTCGCTTTGGCATAGGCAAAAATATCACGGGTATGAGTCAAGGCCGCAAAAATGGATCTGCCCGGGATCGCTGCTGCCTGAAATTCAGATATGATTGTGGGTGTGATGTTGCTTAGTCTGCTTGCTAGTATTGACGTGGCTATCTTATAATCCGAGTTGAGCAAAGTCAATGGGCGCCAGGCATTAACATCGAGCGGGTCAGCATTGGCCTTCAGAAGAAGGACGATTCTGCCTTGTGTGAATGATGCGGGTTTTATGTGACTCTTGATTACGTCGTTCAATGTTTTTACTAGTCGGTCTCCAATTTCTGAAAAGAACGCGTGATAAAAGCCGATAAGGATTCCGTCCGGTCCTGGGGCAGATTCTTTGTTCATGTTACTGATTACGCGAAAGGCTTCTTCATTTGTGATTGGTGCATACGAGTGACATTTGTCTTTGTCTTTTATTTGCGGGAGTTGTGGCAACCATGTGGGCGGGATAGGTACGGGTTGGCGGTTTTTTTCTTGCATGATTTCTTGGAAATGATCTATGAAGATCTTTTCTATTGCTGCCTGATCTGTTATCATGTCTCCATTTTTGGATCGTATTTGCTTGATGTTGTTCTTAACCATCGTTTGGCTGGCGTCACGCTTGATGTCTCCTTCATTCACTGACTGTTGTCCTTGGGATCCCATGGGCTGGCTCGATCCATGTTTTATTTCTTTTATGTGCTCTCGATATCTGTCGCGCAGGTCCATTAAATATTCTTGCATACAATATGTCAGATCGCCCCCTCTTTCTGTTATGCGTATCCTTCTAGATATTTCATTCAGTTTTGCAGCGAGTTTGTTTTCTTTCTTTTCCTGCTTCTATTAGTATTCCTTTCCACTGATTTTTCAAGTCATCCCACTCTGTATCCTCTGGAGTAAGTTCCATGCATCGGGCGAGGTTCAGCTTGATGGACTGGCATGATTCTTGGTCCCGTATGAGATTTACGTCCATTTTCCACCTGTTTGGTAAAAGCTCTGGTCCGCTCTGTCCCTTTATCTTGAAGCTGAGGGGTCTATGGTCACTGAAAGATTTGTGTCCTTCCGGTCCATTAATGATTTGGATTGCCAAAACATCGGAGATCAATTCCGCAGAGAAATATGCTCTGTCGAGTCGTGATTGTGTTGTTCCACAGGAGCGTGTACTACCAAACGTGTTGCCATGCGCCACTATCCAGGCGTCTGACATGTTGTGGTATAACAGTAACTTACGTAGCTCCTTTGCGTGGTGATTGGGTTTCCCCTGTCCTGGTCCCCTGATGTCACGAAAGGCGTCCAGGACGCAGTTGAAATCACCCACCACCGCGCAAGGTGACTTGGAGGGTATGTAATCCCAGAGGTCTTTAAAAAAGTCGTTCGTTAAATTCCTAGATACCGGCGCATACACGTTAATTATTCTGATTTTCTGATTACTTATGTACATATCCAGGCATATAATACGGCCCTTCGTATCATAGGTGCAAAAGGTTCTATCGCGGAAGCGACCAGACACAAAAACTATTCCTGTTCCGCACGATTTGGAGCATGTAAGTGAGAAAAAGGCGACGACTCCGTTCTGTCGACGAAAAGATGCCACATCTTGTGGGGTGCGTATATTAGTTTCTTGTAAAAATAGGATATCTATGCCCTTGTCTCAGGCGAAAGTAAGTAGTTGTCTTTGCTTTTCGAGGTTACGAAGTCCTCTAACATTGAATGTTGCACAGTGGAGGCATTTCATTGACAAAAGAAACAGCAAGAAAGTACTACAAAAGGTGGGAGGTACTGCAGGGCGTTTGTGTTTTGTGTCTGATGTGGTTTTGACCTGGTGTTTCTTAATGTTCATTGCCGCACCCGTACTTTTGTAGTTTGCGCTTGCTCCGTTTCAACTTCCGATTACTATTGCGGTTGGTGTCGCCAATCTTATCTGCTGATAATGATTGCGTGTGCGGCTTCGTTCCGTCCACATCGCCACGGCGTGCTTTACGTGGTTGCATTTGTTGTTGTGTGTGTAGGGTGGTTTACAGGACCGCGCCCTCTTCACCCTTCCCGCCCTGTACAGATAATTCCATGTCGCTGTCCGAGGAATCTATTCTCTCGTTCGCGGGTGAAATTTTCCTGGGTTTTTTGCAGGTCGATGTTTTAGAATCGCCCTCGCTACTTGACAACTCTCCTTTCTTCCTCCGTTGCGTGTTCGGGCTCTCGCTTTGTTTACCATGTCCTTGTTCTTGACTTCTGTTTTTTCGCGATGATCTCGATCGTTGTCTCTGTTCTTTCGTTAAAGGATTGTTGGTGGGCGTTGTTTTCGATTCTTGCCTACTCTGATGGTTCGAAGATGCTTTGTTCGCCGGCGTTTGCATTCCTGCTGTCGACGTAGCTCGCGGGGAGGGGGGCGGAGGCATGTCTAGATGTTCTTCTATGTCTGGTACGCGGTAACGCCCACTGCTCACGATTGGTTGCTCTTCCAAGTCCTTTTGCTTTTGCGAATTTTATCTGGAAGGTTGTTTTACGTGCGTTTGTTTTAAGCTCTGCGTTTTGGGTTTAGGTTCTGGCGCTTGGGGAGCCGGCTTTGCTGCGGGGCTTTCGCTTGTTTTGTTTTTGTCCCGAGCCACGTTCGTGTCATTATCGGTGATTGTCGCACTATCGCTCGTCTCCCCTGAGGAGCTGGTTGGAGTTGGCTCCTCGGTTGTTTTTTCTTCTGTCGATTCGACAGGACTGGATGACGCGCTCATTTCCGTACTTGTTATTCCCGGTGTTTCCTAGCTACTGGTTTTGCTCGGCGCGTCGCCATTCCAATAGTCTCGACGGGGGGTAGGAGGTTTTGCTTCGCGAGGCTGTAGCACCTGTAATCCTGAAGCCCTTGGCAGTTCTGGGAAATCAGTATCTGATGGAGCGCCGCGTGCTAACGCTACGTCTGCCTTTGGGAGGGCCCACGCCGCCCCCGCGTACGATCTCGCGTAGGCTCGGCTACGAAAGCATGCCCGCGTTCCATGGTGGCCTCCGCATTTTCTACATTGCTCTTCGCATTCCGCGTCGTTGTGCCCGAAGGTGCCACATCGCTTACAGAACGGGGCTGTACATGCGTTCGCCATGTGGGACCCGTCCCCACAGCGCGCGCACACGCGACGCATGCCCCGATACTCGCACATAACACGGAAACCCTGAACTGTCAAAAAATTCGGAATGGGCTTGGTCATTTCTATCCTCACGACTCGCACACCGTTCAGTTTGTTAGACCGGTTGTTGGCCTTCGCGAAGGAAATGCTTTTGACTTTGCCATACTGTTGTAATGCAAAGGACAAAGATTCCGCCGACAAATACACGGGGTATCGGTAAACATTGACAAAAGTCACTGGTGGTCCGACCGCGTCAACCGGCACTTTAACGTTGTTGACAAAGAACCCTTCTGCTACCATTAATGCAGTTGCTTGTGTGGCATTGCGGGTACAAACGAGAAACTTGGCCCCACCCATATGTTGGAGCGCCAACACGCTATCTTCCCCAGCTGTACTCTCCACCGCGTCCCCCGCAGGGGCGTCTGCGCAAGCAGGCGTTTGGTGCGTTGCGACACCACGGACCCGAGCACACGAGGGTTGGACCCTCCCGCGTGTAGCCGTGCGCGGCTTAGCCGTGTCTGGGGAAAAGGGGATCCTGGGGGTTGAGCCGATGCTGGGTGTTTTGGACCTTTAAGGCCCCCCGGCGGAGGCAACACACCTCTTCGGCCTCTGCTTCGCATAGACGGCACCTCCAGACTGACCCACCTGGAGGAAATCGGCAGTCGCTTTTTCCTGTCTCTCTCTACCCTCATCTTCGCCTTTCTCTCCCACTTTTCCATCTTTCCTGTCTTCTATTCATTTCTTTTAACTTCCTATTTTCTGGGCGGCAAGGGTTAACCTTGTGTAATATATCCAGTCTTGGGTATATGTATATTAGGTTATAGTGGGAACGTACCGCTGGCGTACGCAGAATAGAAGTTTTCTAATCCTGTGACGTCCCCAGGTTGGGCTCCGAGGTGGGCGGCGGGCATTCCTGCCGAATAAAGTAATCCTATAGATGGCTTCTAGTTTCCCCCCACTCCCTGATCGCTCCCTGAAGAGGGGGCGCACCGGTGAAACGTTCAACTTTCTGATGAAACCAAAAGAAATATTTCCCAAATACCACGTAATACATAGTCAACATGAAACCAAGACAGTCCGTACAATATCCCCATTTGTGGTTGCAAAATGTCTGACAGAAGCAATCGGCTCTGGTTACAAAGTTACTAAGATGGGAAGCGGCGACCTTCTTCTGGAAGTGCGTGACAAGCTTCAATACAGTAAACTGACTAAACTTGTTGCCTTTGGTGACATTCCTGTCTCTGTGGGCCCCCACCGGTCAATGAACACTGTGCGTGGTGTCATTTCTGATGACGACCTCCTTGAACTAAGTGAAAGCGAGCTGTTGGATGGATGGCAAGACCAAAACGTTGTAAAGGTGCAGCGAATTAAGTTAAGACGCGATGACAAGGAAATCCCAACAAAGCATGTAATAACGTTCGGAACAAGTGAACTGCCTGATTCGATAGAGACCGGATATTGCAAACTTCGCGTACGACCATATATCCCCAATCCGCGCCGATGCTTCAAGTGTCAGCGTTTTGGGCATGCATCTCAGAGCTGCCGAGGGCGTGCTACTTGTGCAAAATGTGCATCTAAAGACCACACATCAGATAACTGTTCTTCCGCGACCCACTGCACTAACTGTGATGGAGACCACCCCGCCTATTCGCGATCGTGCCCATCATGGAAGAAAGAAAAACAAATAATCGAACTGAAGGTTAAACTAAACATTTCTTTTCCAGAAGCGCGGAAGCGTTTTTCTGTCCACCACCAATCAAATCCGTCCTACAGTGATGTGACGCGCCGGGGGGCAGTGCCACATCCTCTGGCGGCCGCGCAAGTCACACGGAGTGTGACGGCGGTTACGCCATCAGCCCCCCTGGCGGGAGCAGCCACTGCTCTTCCGCCCCCTAGCACGAAGGGCCAGCAGACCCCCGAGCCTGCCGGTCCCAGGGCCACTGCTCGAGCAGACAGGCCCCAAAAACCCCCGAGAGTGCCCGCTGAACGGGCGTCATCCAGCGCCTCTGACGAGGCGATGGATGTAACAAAAACTTCTCCGGCGTCTCAAACGCCGAAGGAACGGCGTTGCTCCCTGGAGCGCGTCAAGAAAAAAGAAATACCCCGCATCCAGGGGCCTGGAAAGGTCCCTTGAGCCAACCTAAGTGATATCTCTTGACACACATCACATAAACACAAACAATATGGACACACAAATATTACACTGGAACGTGAGAGGCTTGATCCACAACCTCGACGATGTCAAAGAACTCTTACACAAATACAATCCAAAGGTGCTGTGTGTTCAGGAGACACATCTTAAATCTACACAAACAAACTTTCTTAGGCAATACGCTATTTTCCGGAAAGACCGAGATGATGCTGTTGCATCGTCCGGCGGTGTAGCAATAATAGTCGACAGAGGCGTTGCTTGTCGGCAACTGCAACTCCAAACTCCTCTTGAGGCAGTGGCTATCGAAGCAGTTATATTCAATAAACTAGTCACCATCACGTCTGTATACATCCCCCCAAGTTATCAACTCTCTAGCACAACATTTCAAAGCTTTATTGATGAGCTGCGTCACCCTTACATAGTCGTCGGTGATCTAAACGCGCATAGCACACTGTGGGGCGACTCACGCTGTGATGCGAGAGGACGGCTTATAGAAAACATCCTATTCACTTCAAGTTCCTGCTTGCTTAACAAGAAAAAGCCAACATTTTACAGCCCTACGCATAAAACATTTTCTTCCATAGACCTAAGCATAGCGTCTAGTACAATTGTGCCATATCTCCAGTGGGATGTCATTAATAACCCTTATGGCAGTGATCATTTCCCCATCGTTCTAAACCTTAAAAAACAAAGTCCGTGTCATGCACATCTTCCTCGATGGAACGTTGACTCAGCCGACTGGACGAAGTTCCGCGAACTAACGCAGCTGCCCTGGAATGATATCTCTGAACTCAGCTTAGACGACACAGTAGCATACATAACCGCGTTCATTATTGAGGCTGCATCAGTATGCATTTCCCAAACAAATGGGTCGCCCTCGAAACGACGTATTCCATGGTGGAATGAGGAGTGTAGGGAAGCCAGGAAAAAGCAAAACAAGGCTTGGAATCTCCTCCGTAACTCACCAACCACAGAGAATCTAATTAATTTCAAGGCAATCAAGTCGCAAGGGAGAAGAACGCGCCGCCGCGCTAAACGGGAAAGTTGGAAAAACTACATAAGCAGCATCAATTCATATACAGACGAACGAAAAGCCTGGAACAGGGTGAATAGAATAAAAGGCCGCGAAACTCATTCCTTACCTTTATTAAATACACAAGGAGACACTCTTGAGGATCAGGCAAATTGTCTAGGATCACATTTTGAGCACATTTCCAGTACATCTCATTACACGGATACATTTCTAAAATACCAGCGGCTTGCAGAACAGATGACTTTGGGTCGGAACAGCTCATCCAATGAAGGATACAATCGTCCATTTGGTATGGCTGAGTTCCAAGCCTCACTGAACTGTTGCAACAAGTCCGCTCCAGGAAGTGACAGAATAATGTATGAGATGATAAGACACTTACACCCTGAAACCCAAAAAACATTACTGTCACTCTTCAATTCCATGTTCTCTGCCGGCTACATTCCTTCTGTCTGGAAAGAAGCAATCGTGATCCCTATTCTCAAAGAGGGCAAGGACCCTTCCTCACCCAACAGTTACAGGCCCATAGCTCTGACTAGTTGTCTATGCAAATTATTTGAGAAAATGATTAACCGTCGCCTCATCCATTTTCTTGAAAGCAACAAGATACTCGATCCATTTCAGTGCGGTTTTAGGGAGGGTAGATCCACAACAGATCACCTTGTCCGCATCGAGACAAATATCCGTGATGCCTTTGTCCACAAACAGTTCTTCTTATCAGTATTTTTTGATATGGAAAAGGCATACGACACAACCTGGCGCTTTGGAATTCTCCGTGATCTGTTTGAAATGGGAGTTCGAGGCAGCTTGCTGAACGTGATTCAGAGTTACCTCTCCAATCGCACGTTCCGAGTTAGAGTTGGTAACGTTCTGTCTCGTCCATTTACGCAAGAGACTGGTGTTCCACAAGGTGGTGTGCTAAGCTGCACTCTTTTTATTGTAAAAATGAACTCGATCCAGTCTGCCATCCCACATACTATGTTTTATTCTGTATATGTGGACGACATCCAGATAGGTTTCAAATCATGTAACCTAAGTATCTGCGAGCGACATGTACAGCTTTGCATAAATAAATTATCTAAGTGGGCGGACCAAAACGGTTTCAAGCTAAACCCACAAAAAATACATGCGTCCTGTTTTCTAACAAGAGAGGCATACTTCCGGACCCCGCAGTAGAACTGAATGGAGAACGGCTATCTGTGAGCCATGAACACAAATTTCTAGGAATCCGTTTAGACAGCAAGCTGACTTTTGTACCACATCTGAAGTATCTGAAATCAAAGTGCCTCAAGACTATGAATCTGCTGAAGCTCTTTTCGCGCACATCTTGGGGAAGCGACAGGCGGTGCCTTTTAAAGCTTTACAAAAGCCTAATATTAACACGGCTTGACTATGGAGCAATAGTTTATAATTCTGCTGCACCTAGCGCTTTGAAAATGCTAGATCCTATTCATCACTTAGGCATCCGCCTTGCTACAGGTGCCTTTAGGACTAGCCCCGTACAAAGCCTGTATGCTGAATCTAACGAGTGGTCCCTGTATCTTCAAAGAACATATTTAAGTCTTTCTTACGCCCTCAAGGTGAAATCAGATTTGCATCATCCATGCCATTCAATTATTTACGACCTGTCTACGGCTAGGCTTTTCCGTAACCGCCCAGGCACTAGACCTCCTCTGTCCCTTCGGTTGGAAGCATTGTCTGAAGAAACGGGTGTGCCGATATTAGAGAATGTCATAATGGCAACTACGCGGCTTCCACCGCCGTGGGAGTGGCAGACTATCGAATGTGACATCTCGTTTGCAGAAATATCAAAACGAGCACCTGAAGCACACATACGGTCACATTTTTTTGAGCTTCAGGAGAAATATTCTTGTGCTGAATTTTACACAGATGCCTCTAAGTCTTCGTCTGGTGTTGCTTACGCAGCACTAGGACCAGCATTTTTAATATCCGGTACATTGAACCCACATACATGTATCTTCACAGCGGAAGCATATGCAATCCTCTCTGCAGTGAAGCACATCAAGCAAACCAATCTGACTAAGGCTATAGTGTTCACAGACTCACTGAGTGTAGTGCGAGCTTTAATGAATGTACGTAAACATAAAAACACTGTCTTTAATGAACTGTATACATTGCTATGCTCAGCTTATAGTGCTAAACAAATGATCATCCTATGCTGGGTACCTGGCCACTGTGGCATAAAAGGCAACGAAGCTGCTGACGAGAAAGCTACTTTAGTAGCTTTTAGTGACACGGACATAGACATACCCATCCCAGCCCCAGATCTTAAAGCATACTTGCGTTACAAGCTCAAAATCTGTTGGCAGCAACAGTGGAATGCCGAGATATCAAATAAACTGCACTTGATAAAGCCTAAATTAGGATATTGGGTATCGGAGAGAATGTCACGATATAACGAAGTCCTCCTTTGCCGATTAAGAATAGGACACACTTACGGCACTCACTCTTACCTCTTGACTGGGGGGGATCCTCCCACTTGCAGTAAGTGCGGCCAAAACCTCACAGTCCTGCACGTTCTTATTCAATGCCCTGCAATAGAAACACAGAGGAAAAAGTACTTCATTTCTGCCTATCGCGAAAATATTCCTCTTCACCCGAAATTTTTTCTCGGCAATGAACCGCTTTTTAATCCGAATCTAGTTTTAGCGTTTTTAGCTGAAACAGACAGTCTCGAAATCATTTCGCCAGGACATCTTTAGCTCACGTATACCAGCCTTGTATTCAAAGGCTTTCTTGAATCTTAAGTGTCAGTGCTATGTTTTATTGCATCATGCTTTTAACGAAACCCCATTACCATAGCCCACAGCTTTACTTAGAGTCATTATTTTAGCGACTATATATTTTACGCCATCCACAGCGACCGATTTTAGGCCTTTTTACAGCCATGTCACATACACCATGAGAAATTCATTGTCTAATTCATTGCCTGCATCATTCACAATGCACTGTTAACATTACCTTTGTCATGGTGCTCTTTGGCCATCCCTGGCCCTTGCACCATAAAACACTACACATCATCACTCTCCACCGCGTCAATAAGGTCATCAATAGAAATGTCTCCGTCAGGAGCATCAAACAAAAAACAATTTTCCCTTAATGGGGTCTCACAGCTGGTCTCAAGGCTGGGGGGCGTTGCCATGCTGCTGCTGGCTGGCTCCTCCGAAACTCGTGACGGAACTAGGTTCCACTTGTGTCGTACAGCTGGCGCGGGAGCCGCTGTACCCTGGTAGTCGGCGAGCTCAGCAGGTGGCGCTGGCTCCGCTATGGGCAGGAGGTTGGCCGGCGGCTCGACAGGGGGCGCTTGCAGAGGTGCTGGCTCCCGTGATCATGGGCCGCTCGGCAGGCGCTGGGGAGGCCCACCGGGTTGCTCCGCTGCTCAGCAGATGGCGCTCGGGCGGCAGGCGGGATGCTCCTGGTCGGCAGGCGCTCGTAGACTCCTGGAGGTCCGCCGTGGTTCCGACGTGACCACCGGGCTAGCAGGGCTGACTCGTCGAGAAGGTCCTCTCGGCCTGGGGCAGCGTTCTTAGCCAAAAGGCCGAGAAGCGATGTCCTTCACTTCACTCCATTTTACTACTGCCTTGTGGGCGCCCTGCCGACATTGGTAACCTCAGCAACAGCGTGGGCAATTTTATAAAATTCAGCCTGTCTAGAGACTCTATCCTCTCTATCTGACGAATAAACTCGCGACGCCTCAGTCTTTCGCTGTTAACGAAACGCTGTCGCGTATAAACGAGACGCGAGTGCAAGCTTGTAAGGCCAAACCAACGACGGCAACCTCGTAGAAAACGGAGCAGGCGAGCAGAAAACACGCGCAAGGGGAATGCTTACTTCCGTCTGAATGCGGCCGCTCGAGGTGACTTTCTTTGAGGCCTTCATTTTAAGCCCGTGCGCAAGTGTATAGCACGCGCATTTCCTTCATTTCTTTTTATTTACCGCAAGGCCCACTGAAAATTTTCATACGGCACAGGCCGGGACGGATCGCAACGTGTAGAATCGACCGGTAGAATTAGGTAGCATGCCCCATGTACGAAGACGAGCAACATAGAAGTGATTGAAAAAAAATAAATATAGAAAAGACTGCGCACTCCTTCCAACCGGAAACAGAGGGGGGAGAAGAATCGCCATGTGAAGCACAGGTATTGTATATTAAAAAAAGTGCTACCTCATAATCTTTACCACTATCGCGCGCGCGCGTGTGTGTATATGCACACACACACACACACACACACACATATATATATATATATATATATATATACACACACACACATGCACACATGCTAGCATAGCTTAAACGCAGCTGGGAAGCTCAGCCTTACACGAGAAGAAAGCACCACCCCTTTCGCAATCCCCATTTGAAACATTTAAGTGAGAAACGTGAGTACAGGCAGGTCGTTCGAAACTGGCGCGAAAACGCATTGGCGCCATCTGTGTACGGAACTAGGAAAACCTACGGACTTCGCCATACAGAAAGAAAGGTAGATGGCGCGAGCGTACGAGAGCCAGTGAGTAATGGCAGAAACGTCTTGGGAAGAGAGAAAAAAAAACACGCAAAGGTTGTTGGCTTGTGGCAGCATTCTATTTTACAGCGAGTAAGGAGCATAGCAGCTTCTACAAGAGCAGCTAAAAAAAGAAGAACGTGAGAGAGGGAGACAAACAGGCGTGTTTCCTTAGAATGCAGAGCATGCAGCACACAAATTCAAGTGCCAAAGAGACCGGGAAAGCACATGGGGCGAAGGTGTATGTCGTCAAAGCTTGAAAGCAATTTATAAAGTAAAAGGCGTGCCGAAGTCAACCTACTCTCATCAGGTTGCTCCCGCCTCCAATTGCATTTAAATTAAAATTACAGTCGCCTCAAAGGCAGAGAGAGAGAGAGAAAATAAATGCACTCGCTTCGTGCAGCTGCACCCGTTCAAATTTTACAGCAAGAGCACTCCCGAAAGCACAAAGCCCGCTGCTGCCTGGCCGGAATGCGCTCGCTCCAGGAAATCGCCGTGCTTGCCTCGGCAACCAAGAGGTGTCGCGCGGTACACTGCTGCATTATAGCACACCGGGAACCGTGCAGACGTCGGCGATCGCCTCGACATCGCTGCGAGCGCTCGAAGAGACAAAGTGCGAAACGACGTCAGCCGGGGCGGCGAGAGCTCGATACCCTTCACGAAACTTCTGCGTGTACACCGCCGCACGGCCACGACGGAATCGCTGGCATCCTGCTCGTAGCTGCATTGTGTCGCGCCGGGAATCGTGGAAACACCACGCAGACGTAGGCGTCGGCCCCGACATGGCTTCGAGCGCTCCAAGAGACAAAGTCCGAAACGACGTCAGCCGGGGCGTCGAGCACGCCGCCCGCGCTGGTCGCACTCGTGCTCGGAAATGGCGAAGGGGACCGCGCTAGCGTGCCTTGAATCGGTGAGCGGCGGTACCGCGGCGATCGCGAGAGCTCGTATCAGCCGCGCCAAAGCGAAATTATGGCGCTCGGCTCGGCGCAGTACGCCGCCTCATCGCACGAGTACGGCCCCATGGAGGTCTGGCCACTTATCGCTGCCATTATAAGGGGCCGTACGGTCCCGGCCGACATTGTACCGCAGTGCGATTTTCGGCTTGCGCGTCTTCGTAGCTGTTTCCGCGCACTGCTGCGGAGTCGAGAGTCGTGCCCAGGCACGGCTACGCGAGCGCTCGAAGCGACAGAAGTCCGAAACGACGTCAGCCGGGGCGGCGGGAGCTCGATACCCTTCACGAAACTGGCGTACAAGCCGCCGCACGGCCACTACTTAGTCGGCGTCACCGTGCAGAAGGCTGCACTATAGCTCGCTGGGAACCGGGAGAGAACCGGGCGGGCGTCGTCGTCGGCCCCGCGACGTTGGCGCGAGCGCTCGAAGAGACACAGTCCGAAACGATGTCAGCCGGGGCGTCGAGCACGCCGCCCGCGCTGGTCGCACTCGTCCTCGGAAATGGCGAAGGGGACCGCGCTAGCGTGCCTTGAATCGGTGAGCGGCGGTACCGCGGCGATCGCGAGAGCTCGTATCAGCCGCGCCAAAGCGAAATTATGGCGCTCGGCTCGGCGCAGTACGCCGCCTCATCGCACGAGTACGGCCCCATGGAGGTCTGGCCACTTATCGCTGCCATTATAAGGGGCCGTACGGTCCCGGCCGACATTGTACCGCAGTGCGATTTTCGGCTTGCGCGTCTTCGTAGCTGTTTCCGCGCACTGCTGCGGAGTCGAGAGTCGTGCCCAGGCACGGCTACGCGAGCGCTCGAAGCGACAGAAGTCCGAAACGACGTCAGCCGGGGCGGCGGGAGCTCGATACCCTTCACGAAACTGGCGTACAAGCCGCCGCACGGCCACTACTTAGTCGGCGTCACCGTGCAGAAGGCTGCACTATAGCTCGCTGGGAACCGGGAGAGAACCGGGCGGGCGTCGTCGTCGGCCCCGCGACGTTGGCGCGAGCGCTCGAAGAGACACAGTCCGAAACGATGTCAGCCGGGGCGTCGAGCACGCCGCCCGCGCTGGTCGCACTCGTGCTCGGAAATGGCGAAGGGGCCGGGCTAGCTTTCCTCGAATCGATCGGCCGGGGGCCGCCCCGTAGGGGGACCGAAAGGCGATCGTTCAGGAAACGGCACTGGCCCTTCGCGATAAATTGCCGTTCGCGCATTCGATGGACGCGCTGCAGTTTCACGACTTCGGCATGGTGCTGCCGACGTAAGCTTTCAATCTTGCTCGCGGTGTTACGAGGCGGCACGATTTCCGCCAAACGCTCGTCAAAAGTGGCACGAGTACGGCCCCATGGAGGTTTGGGTACTTATCGCTGCTATTATATGGGGGTCCCAGAGAGCAGTCGCCCCCAAAGCGACCTGGGTGTTTGATGTGCGGCGGGCTTCGTGCCCGTCAAGCGTGTCCCCGGTATCGCTCCCGTGGATCCCACAGCTGACGTCTGCAGCCTCATCCGCTTGATGCGTTAGGGGCTGGTTGTCGGACGACGCTTTTTCCACGATATCGAGGTGTGTTCCCCATCGTCCTCGGACGAGTCAAATACGAAAGCGCCGAAGGCGCGGGCGTGACCCGTCGCCTGGCGGCTTTGCCGTCTCGGCTACGTTGCAAGTGTCGGTCGGTCCACCAGTGTTGCGGGCTCGAGAGAAACTGCAAGCCGCGATCGAGTTGGCACAACCAGTCTATCGAGAATGTTGCGTGCTTCTTGCCGCGTGGCGATACCCGGCCCTGCGGGTAGGGCGCCGTAGCGAGCTCGAACGCCGTCGTCTCGGACTGTGCAAAGTGCTACACTTTGCGAGAACGAAGCGTGTTGGGGCGCCTGAAGGTGGCCTCGGCATCGCAAAAACGGCGTCCGGCCTGCTTGAAAGGCTGGACGCGCAGTTGAACGATTACCTGGTTGATCCTGCCAGTAATCATATGCTTGTCTCAAAGATTAAGCCATGCATGTCTAAGTACATGCCGAAATAAGGCGAAACCGCGAATGGCTCATTAAATCAGTTATGGTTCCTTAGATCGTTTCTTCCTACTTGGATAACTGTGGCAATTCTAGAGCTAATACATGCAGTGAGCCTGAAGCCCTTTGGGCGACGGGTGCTTTTATTAGACCAAGATCGATCAGGTTTCGGCCCGTATTGTGTGGTGACTCTGGATAACTTTGTGCTGATCGCATGGCCACGAGCCGGCGACGTTTCTTTCAAGTGTCTGCCTTATCAACTTTCGATGGTAGGTTACTTGCTTACCATGGTTGTTATGGGTAACGGAGAATCAGGGTTCGATTCCGGAGAGGGAGCCTGAGAAACGGCTCTAGAAAATGCTCTAGTGCCGCAATACGAATGCCCCCGTCTGTCCCTCTTAATCATTACCTCGTATTCCAAAAACCAACAGAACAGAAACGAGGTCTTGTTCTATTATTCCATGCAAGTTTATTCAGGCGACTCGCCTGCGTTGAGCACTCTAATTTTTTCAAAGTAAAAGCACCGGCCTTCTCGAGGCACACAATGAAGTGCACCAAGAAAGGACCGGCATGATGTTCAGTCCGAGCCGTCGCATCGGGTAGATGCACTACTCGTCTGGAACTGAGATCCAACTACGAGCTTTTTAACCGCAGCAGCTTTAGTATACGCTATTGGAGCTGGAATTACCGCGGCTGCTGGCACCAGACTTGCCATCCAATTGATCCTCGTTAAAGGATTTAGAGTGTACTCATTTCAATTACGGGGCCTCAAAAGAGTCCCGTATTGTTATTTTTCGTCACTACCGCCCCGTGCCGGGAGTGGGTAATTTGCGCGCCTGCTGCCTTCCTTGGATGTGGTAGCTGTTTCTCAGGCTCCCTCTCCGGAATCGAACCCTGATTCTCCGTTACCCGTAACAACCATGGTAAGCAAGTAACCTACCATCGAAAGTTGATAAGGCAGACACTTGAAAGAAACGTCGCCGGCTCGTGGCCATGCGATCAGCACAAAGTTATCCAGAGTCACCACACAATACAGCCGCACTGCATTATTTCGTGTTTTCACTATATCATAACTTTCGTGTGCATGCCGCGCAGGCCCGGAGTAAAAGGCAAGAAAAAAAATGATACGCGATCCTAAGCTTTGACTTGGCTGCTGTGGCACTCGCATTTATGTTCTCTAGGCGAACGCAATGAGCCAGCGTCGACTGGCCGCCGAAGCGACGAGCTCAGCAGCGCATGCGCAAGGGCCGACACCACCCCAACCGAGCTTCCCTGCTTATCGGAGAGAGCAAGTGCGCACGAACACGGGCGCGTCTGAGTATCTGAGTTTAAAAAAAAATGTGCCCGAGACATTGACAAAGACAAGTGGTCGCGGTCGCTCTGAATTTTATCGTATTATAGGAAAGGCGGGTTGGCGGCGCTTCCTCGAGGGTCAAAACGTACAATCGTCGAACTAGCGCTCCCGGCGTCAAGTGGAGTGCATCCTTCTTCTTGGAACGGTTTGCAATTGACTGCTTGAATGTGCCGACCACGCGTCACGGGTGGCGTATAGAGCCAACCGTTGGCAAGAACGCGTCTAGCGTAGCAGCAGAACCGATCGCGGTTGCGATAACCCATCGCTGGTAGCGAAAAAAAAGGAACGCACCCACACGCAGTTTGTAGCAATAACCGCACAAACCAATGTGGTTTTAAATGTAGCTTCGCAGGTCACAGTAGAAGGGCACTGAAACTTTCTCATAACGCACACCGCTGTAGTCCACAAAGAACAAAGCGCACAAAATAGATCTGATACAGCCACACTGCATTATTTCGTGTTTTCACTATATCATAACTTTCGTGTGCATGCCATGCAGGCCAGGAGTAAAAGGCAAGAAAAAAAAAATTACCGACGATTACGTTACTTCCTAATGCGAAATTTGAGCGCAGCAAATAAGCTGTTTCACCTTTTCGATAGATTGAGGCAAAGAAATCGAGCAACACATGTATGCGCTATCACAGAATTTTTTTTTATTTTTCACACGTATTCCTTTAACAAAGACTCCACTAACAGTTCTTGACAGTCATGAAGGAAGCTTTGTGGTCGGAGAAATAGACTGATATATGTTCGACTTGGTACACCAATGCTTGATTCTCAAAGACGAGATCTATACAAGTGCCTCGCGAGGTTGTCACAGCCGTGGGACGCGTTACGAGCGAGAGGAACGGGATGTTCTCCCGCATAAGTGTTAGGAAATTGCTGTTTGTCTTTATGTCAAGCCGCCACCGATCTGGCTCTCTGATTGCCACCGCACAGGGCGAACGGCAGCTGCAATTTCGGCTCGGGCGGTGCACATATACAGATCCGCCGCCACCGATCTGGCTCTCTGATTGCCACCGCACAGGGGTTGCATTGGAGGAGGAGCGAAGAAAGGAATTAAGTTCGAGCCGGCGCTTTGACAACCGGAGACTCGCAGGAAGAGGGGGGAGGGGGGCGGCGTGTACACCCAGCGGCAAACGATGGGGGCAGAAGCGCGCGCAGCAAGCGGACAACACGATAAAGGGAGGAGGGAAGAGATAGCAGCGACTGACTGATGCCGCTGACGCCGATAGTGAGTCAACCCCAGCTGCGGAGTTGGTTTCAAGGACAACGCCGCCGATGCCTACACAAACAATATGATACCCTCGTTTCCGCAGCGCTAAGAACCAGGTCTAGCCGTGGGAAGGTGGTCACGTATTCGTCGACGTGCCGGGGCCTACGTGAAATAACCGGCGCGTCGGCAACTGAAGAGCACCCTATCCGCCACACAAGAACAGGGGGGGGGGACCCTTTCCTCCTCTTTCTGCATGGCGGCGACGGTGTTTTATGCAGTCACGTTATCTTGACTCTCTAGCGGCGTCAGCGGCATCCAGCGGTATCAGTCGGTCGCTGCTAGCGCTGGGGGGATGAAAGGGGGGCGGAGCTGGTTACGAGGCCGACGACAACGCCGACGACGACGCGAAACCCAGGAACGGACGCCAAAGAGCTGCGCTCTAAAAAGAAATGGGCATGCAATGTGGGGGGAAGATGGTCATTAAGGGTTACGGACTCAATTCCAAGAGAAGGGAAGCGCAGCAGGGGGTGGCAGAAAGTTGGGAGGGCAGATTAGATTAGGAAATGTGCAGGGACTACATGGCGACAATTAGCACGTGACCGGGGTACTTGGATGATGAAAAGGTAGCAACAGGTCTTCATAACATACAGGTTGGATAGCTGGAGCACCTTTGAACCCTTGAATATATTTCGCATGACTTGGCCACACAAGTTTGTTTTCGAGGCGTTCGCTCCCACTGCTGCGAAAATGTGCACACAAAGGCTGCACAGTAGTTGCCAGAAATCGGGCACTCTATTTTTCTCTCATAGGGAATCTTTCTTCCACTAGGGCAGCGGATTTTGGCAGGGCGAGCTTGCGTTGGCGCTGTGGTTTACGGATCCAAGCAATAGTGAACTCAAAAATCCAGTGTTGGCTTTGAGCGGGATTCACATTGGTTGCCGAACCCACGGCTAATCATACACCCCCCCTCCCTCCCCGTCCTATAGTGGCTCATTGCAGCAGACAGAAACATCGGATAAATAACAATTCTATTGCCTAGACATATAATTTGCCGATTCTCCCTCCTGGTTCTTTCTTTTGCTGTCATTTATTTTTCTCGAAGGCCGTAATTAGAAATTTGCTGGTGCGGCTGTCCCATTTGCGCGGCAAGAAGTGCGACGCTACACACAGGTGGAGTGGCCGTTTAATTACTCTCGTGGTCCGCGAACCGGCATCGTTGCGTATGGTATAGAAATGGTGCGTGTGAAGTCAGTGCTCGCTTCGAGCTTGTGTTCTTCATTTTGATTGAATGAAGTCTCACCTAAGTGAGCGGGGGCCGATCCCGGAGGTAGTGCAATACCGGGCCGACCTGCGGCAGAGATGAAGCAGGCTTCAAGCACTCCGCCAACTTCCAAAAATAGGTTTAATATCGTGGGTCCACATAGAACCCGTATCAGATATTAAGCTGATAAGAACAGATACTACACCAAGGGAAGTTTTTATTCATTCATCATATGGTTTCGTGCAAACACAGATTAACAATGTACAGTTCACTTGCGGTTATACAACTTTCAGGTGCGCTCATAACCTTCGCACATTGCCGGGTTGTTTTACAAACAAGGTTATGCTGCATTATACAATGCTAGGGCTACTCAAGGGTCATGAACATTCATTGAAGACAAGGGAAATATTTCCGATCAACCTTTGGACCTTATGCCTCCCATACGTATTCCTGTGGGCAACTATTGTTGCGACACTGGGGGTTGTGTTGTGCACTACATGTTTCCGGAAAAGGGTTTATTTCCGAGTGAGGTGCTGGAGAGGGAACATTAATACGGCATCAAAGGGCACGCGAGTTGCTTATTTTTTTGGATGAAAAATCTTGTGTGCCATCGTTGGAGGAAACTTTCCTCCCCTGTTGCATCAAGTTCCTCATTCAGATGTTCCCACAAGAGCAGGCTTATTTTCTGGAGGGTGGGGTAGGCTGCCCTCACCGGCACTCTCCTTACCTCTGCGAGGCATCTGCGTTTCCATATGGCGTACATTGTACAGATAAGTACTAGGTTGGCGAATCTGCCTTTAGTTTTCTGCGCCATGGCCTGAGGTAGTACTCCGAAGATGTTTAGTACCAGTCGCCATACGGCTTTCGCGGCGACGCACTCGAATAGTGCATGGTCTGCAGTTTCCGTGTGGCTGCAGTTGGGGCAGCGATCACTTGGTACGATGCCCATTGTGTGCAGTCTCTGCCGGGTCGGGAGCACCTTCCATTTCCGTTTGACGTCAAAGTCCTGTACTTCTTTGGGAAGTTTTATCTTTTTTGGTTGGGTTTCCTTTATGTGTTTCATTTTTCCTTCGTCCTCAGTTGATAATTGGGTTTCTGTTATGTTCTCGATGATTCTAGCAGGTGAATCCGTGTCTATGTTAGTTCTGGGTGCTTCCTTCTCTAACATGGCTTTCGTGACGGCGGCAATCTTATAGAATTCTGAGGGGAACTCTGCTTGTGCTCCTGGGGGCCTGTTGCTATCAAAAACCCTGCGATTTGTGCTACTCCAATACAACATTAAGCCCTTGCCTATGTAATCGGCTGAGTTTCCTAAGTACCTGGCCGTTTTTAGGGCTAGTAATCGTGTTGTTATTTTGATGTGCAGAAGTCCGAGGCCTCCGCTCGTTGTTGCTAGTAGCAGTATGTTTCTTTTTAACGGGGGTGGCTTGTTTTCCCACAGGAAGGCCGTAATGAGCTTGTTCAATTGGTTTATCGTTTTGCTGGGCATGATGCCAACGCGACTGGCATAGTTGCCAAACCCGCATATTGTAGTTCTTGCCGCTAGGGCTTTCTCTTGCAGTGTTAGGTTCATTTGTTGTAGATGGGAGATTGCTTGTTTTGCTTTGGCGATGGCAACCTGCCAGGTGGGCTGCGCCACTCCCTTCTGCGTGAAATAAACTCCAAGAACTTTAACGGTATCAACTCGCTGCACGTTCCTTATGGCATCCGGTGGGAAAGATCCGAATATGAGAGCCTTGCTTTTTGCTTCGTTTAACGCAGCGCCAGACAAGAGAGCGTACTTTGCAAAGATGGTTCGGAAATAATGCAAACTTGTTTCGTTTCCTACAAAAATGGAAAGGTCGTCCGCGTAGGCCATGATCTTTATTTCTTCCTGTCCCGTCATGGGGAAGCCACGTATGCGTGTTTCTCCGCTTATACTAGCGATCAGAGGCTCAATCGAGAGAACGAACAGGGTTGGGCCCAGAGGGCATCCTTGGCGGATTCCTTTTGTGTAGTTAAAGTTCTGTGTGATGGGCCTGTTTATCTGGATATTACATGTCATGTTGCTATATAGGAGTGTGATTATCTCGATAAAGTCTTGGGGGAAGGAGAACTGTTACATAATTGCGAAAAGATACTTGTGCTTTACCTTGTCAAAGGCTTTCGCCTGATCCAATGAAAGAAAAGCGCCGCTTATCTGTTTTCTTGTTGCGTATTTAAAAACGTCTCGGGTAAACGTCAGGTTTGCGAACAATGATCTGCCAGGCACTGCGCATGTTTGGTGGGGGGATATTATCCGTGGTAAAACGCGTTTGATTCTGTCGTTCAGCACCGCTGCTGCAATCTTGTAATCTGTGTTAAGCAGTGTTATTGGTCGCCACGATTGGGGGCTATTCGGTTGGGCGCCTTCTTTGAGCAGTAATATGATTCTCCCTTTCGCAAAGGAGGGGGGTTTTTTCTTTTCGTTTAGTATCATACTGATCATATCGCACAGTGTCTCGCCTACTTCTTCGAAAAAGGTCGTATAAAATCCTGTGGTGATGCCGTCGCATCCTGGGGCTGTATCTTGCGACATGTTTTGAATGACGTGTTTCAATTCTTCCATAGGGACGTCATTACTAAATTGTGAAACTGCTTCTTGGTCGAGGTGCGGTAAGTTGTCGCATTACTTGTTCAAGGTTTCGGTATCCGCAACGTTGTCAGACTGGTCCTCCACGAATTGATTCCTAAAGTGAGTTAAAAAAATGTTTTGGATTTCTACAGGGTCGTGTGTAGTCGTTCCATCTTCCCTCATGGCCTCTATTATTTCCCTCGCATCATTTTTCCCATCGCGGTTGTTTTCTTCTGTAATGACTTGTATTGTACATGGATCGCGTTGTGCCTTTCTGGTTCGTTTCTCCAGGAGGCGATCGTACCTTCTTTGCAGCGTCTGTAGATATAATCCGGTGCATGAGGTTACGGCTTCCGCCCTCGTTATAATTTGCATCCTCCGCAATAATTCCTTTAGCTCGGCAGTGTACCGGCGGTGCCTCGCTTTTCCTTCGGCTTGTAAAGCCGCCGTCCATTTTCCTTTTAGTTCTTCCCAAGTTGATGGGCACATCTGTGGTGCTCGTTCGGTTAATGCCTTGAGACTTTGCTTTAAGTTATTCTTGCTGGCGTCATCCTGCAACAGGGCAGCGTCTAGCCGCCAACGTCCGGGGTGTGTTTGCTGTTCTGGGTGGCCTCTGATTGTGCATATTACCGGGAAGGGGTCGGTCCTTTTCTTTAGAGGGTCCGGGAGCATCGCCACAACACAGGTCTGGAGTTTGGGGACTAGGCAGTCGAGCACGTAGATTCAGTCTATTCTGCTCGACGTCCTGGTGGAGACGCGAGTGGGCTCAAAATGCTCATCATGGAGAGAAAGCCATGCATCTGTAAGGTAGAGGTGGCGGAGGATTTTGCTAAATTCTCTCGCATTGTAGGTTGAACCCCCTTGCCCGGGGCCTCTGATGTCCCTGATGGAATTAATCACGCAGTTGAAGTCACCTAGGCTGACGTGCGGAATTTTGTCAAGAAGCAGTGGGTGGAGTGCTTTAAAGAAAGCATTTGTGTCCGACCGGGTAGCCGGGGCGTAGATGCTTACGAAGCGAATTTTCCTATTATCTATGTAGACGTCTAACATCAGAGTCCGCCCATTTGACCCGTAGAAGCAATGTGCTCGCTTTCTAAACCGTCCCGTCACGAAAATGGCCCCCACGCCGCATGCTCGGGCGCTTGTCAGTGAAAAAAAAGCTTCTACCTGGAAGTCACGTTTAAATGCCTCCACGTCTAGTGGGGTCCTTAAATTAACTTCTTGGATAAAAAGGATGTCTATGTTCTCCTCCCTCGCAAGGTTTAGGATCTCGCGTTGCTTGTTTTTTTCGCGAAAGCCTCTGACATTGAAAGTGGCAAAGGTAATGTGGGCCATGCACTCTTGGCTCGTTTTCTAACCTAGGCGTTGGATTGTAAACAAACACAAAGGAAGACACAAACAGAAAACCAATGAAAGAAAAGGGGGAGGGTTCTTTAGGTAGCGCGAGTGCTTCCCGGTCATTGGGGGTCCTCTGGTTTTATAGGCAGAGTGATAGGTGGTTTTTACCGAAGGGTTGCGTAGGCAGCCGAGAAAAGTGGGGGGGGGGGGGTTGTATTCTGCGTGTCTTGTCGCGAAGCGTGACTGCTGTAGTTGGGCGGTTTTTTTTCCCATTGCAGTCCACTTACAGGCGAGGGAAGACGAAAACGCGGGTGGGCGCGGTGTATGTTTTTTTTCGTGCTGCTTGTAGTGTCATGCCTTGATCAGGGCGCGGGAGCTTCCCGGTCCGCTATCGTTTCCGTGACGTCCATATCAGTCTCGTTCGTTTGCATAGTTATTTTCTTTTGCGCAGGGGGGTCCTTTCTGGGTATTTTTTTGGCATCTTAGTTTCACTGTCACTGCTGGCTAGGTCTTCTTTTGCTCGCCTTTGGGTTTCTGGGCTTGCGCGATCTTTGGCGTGTTTTCTTCCTTCGCCTCCCCTTCTGTTTGAACGAGATCTGTGTCTTTGTGGTTTTGGAGTCTGGGCGCCAACGGTCGGGGCGTTTGGGGTTCGGCCACCGCGTCCTTTGAGTGTATCTTTCCCAGCTACGTTTTCTACGTCCTTTTCCTGCTGTAATTTTTGAGGAGAGTTTTCGGCACTTGGTCCGCTGTTAATTTTTTCTTCGTTCAGCGTTTTAGTTTCGAGAGAGAGCTTTTTTTCCTGTGGTTTGGCCTCCGGGATTTCGTACTTCCCGCTACTCACTATGGGCATGTCTTCGAAGGCGTGGCTTTTTTTCTGGGGTGTTTTGCTTAATCTCGGTTATTTTTGCCTCGCCGGCGGCGTTTCCTAAATCAGCTGTTCGACCTGGGGGGCGTGGTTCGCTTGATGCTCCCGTGCTTTCAGTTTCTGTTGAGGCTGCGGTTAGATTTTGGGACGCTACGTCATCAGTTATCTCATCACAGCTATCTTCTGGCGAAAGGTTTTCTGTTCGTCGTACGGTCGCTACTTTGTATGCGCCGTTTTCGCTTTCTGTTGTGCTTTCCGCACCTTCCCAGAAATTATGTAATTTTGTTTTTTTGGTGGGATTGCTAGGTTGGAGCACTTGTAGCTTTGGTGTTAAGCTTTCATTGATCGTCGGGAAAGCCTGGTTTAATTGCGAGCTTGCTGTCTGCTCTTGGTCCGTGGGCGTGTGTCGCCCGACGACGCCTGCGTACGACTTGGGATACGCCTTCCCGCGAAAGCAAGCTTTTGTGCCGTGGCGGCCTCCGCACTTGTGGCATTCCTCCTCGCAGCCTTCCGTTTCATGCCCAAAGATGCCGCATCGTTTGCAGTATGGGGCGGTGCACATAGTAGCCATGTAGCTGTCAGCTCCACATCTCGCAAACACGCGCCCTATGCCTCTGTACTCACACATGACTCTGTGGCCATGGACAGTCATGAAATTAGGAGCTGGTCTGCTCATTTCTATACGCACCACTCTTACACCATTTAGCTTATTCTGGCGGTTAGCCACGTTTGCAAAGGACACGCTTTTAACTTTGCCGTAAGGCTGCAAGGCAAACGACAGGGCGTCTGCTGACATATAGATTGGATAGCGGTACACATTTACGAAGGTGACTGGCGGGCCGACAGCGTCAACAGGGACCTTAACGTGGTTGACGTGAAAACCTTCAGCAACCATTAGCTTAGTCGCCTGTGCGGCGTTTCTCGTGCAGACTAGAAATTTAGCGCCACCCATATGTTGTAACGCTAATACACTGTCGTCCCCCGCAGTCTCTTCAACAGCATCAATAAGATCATCTATGGATATATCGCCCTCAGGGGCGTCGAAAGTAAAACAGTTCTCCCGTAAAGGAGTCTGTCTCACTGCTTGTGTCCATGGTGTGGGGGGCGTGGCTGCTTGAAGCACGGCCTCCGGGATTCATGGTTGTACTGGGTACACTTGTCGCGTACAGCTGGCGCTGAGGCGCCGCTGTACTCTTGTCTTGAAGGGGAGTTCAGCAGGTGGCGCTGGCTCCGCTGTAGGCAGGAGGGTGGCCGGCGGCTCGACAGGGGGCGTTGGCAGGGATGCCGGCTCCCGAGATCATGGGCCGCTCGGCAGGCGCTGGAGAGACCCGCCGGGTTGCTCCGCTGCATGGCAGATGGCGCTCGGGCAGGTAGACAGGCAGGCGGGCGGGCGGGTTGATCCTGATAGGCGCTTGTAGTCTCCTGGAGGTCCGCCGCAGTCCCGACGCGACCTCCGGGGTAGCACGGATGACTCGTCGAGAAGTTCTTCTCGGCCTGGGGCAGCGTTCTTAGCCAAAAGGCCGAGAAGCGATGTCCTTCACTTCACACCATTGTACTACTGCCTTGTGGGCGCCCTGCCGACATTGGTAACCTCAGCAACAGCGTGGGCAATTTTATAAAATTCAGCCTGTCTAGAGACTCTATGCTCTCTATCTGACGAATAAACTCGCGACTCCTCAGTCTTTCGCTGTTAACGAAACGCTGTCGCGTAGAAACGAGACCCGAGTGCAAGCTTGTTTGTAAGGCCAAACCAACGACGGCAACCTCGTAGAAAACGGAGCAGGCGAGCGGGAAACACGCGCAAGGGGAATGCTTACTTCCGTCTGAATGCGGCCGCTCGAGGTGACTTTCTTTGAGGCCTTCGTTTCAAGCCCGTGCGCAAGTGTAATATAGCACGCGCATTTCCTTCATTTCTTTTTATTTACCGCAAGGCCCACTGAAAATTTTGATACGGCACAGGCCGGGACGGATCGCAACGTGTAGAATCGACCGGTAGAATTAGGTAGCATGCCCCATGTACGAAGACGAGCAACATAGAAGTGAATGAAAAAAATAAATATAGAAAAGACTGCGCACTCCTTCCAACTGGAAACAGAGGGGGCAGAAGAATCGCCATGTGAAGCACAGGTATTGTATATTAAAAAAAGTGCTACCTCATAATCTTTACCACTATCGCGCGCGCGCGTGTGTGTATATGTACACACACACACACACACACACACACACACACACATATATATATATATATATATATATATATATATATATATATATATATATATATATATATATATATATATATACACACATATACACACACATGCACACATGCTAGCATAGCTTAAACGCAGCTGGGAAGCTCAGCCTTACACGAGAAGAAAGCACCACCCCTTTCGCAATCCCCATTTGAAACATTTAAGTGAGAAACGTGAGTACAGCCAGGTCGTTCGAAACTGGCGCGAAAACGCATTGGCGCCATCAGTGTACGGAACTAGGAAAACCTACGGACTTCGCCATACAGAAAGAAAGGTAGATGGCGCGAGCGAACGAGTGCCAGTGAGTAATGGCAGAAACGTCTTGGTAAGAGAGAAAAAAAACACGCAAAGGTTGTTGGCTTGTGGCAGCATTCTATTTTACAGCGAGTAAAGAGCATAGCAGCTTCTACAAGAGCAGCGAAAAAAAGAACGTGAGAGAGGGAGACAAACAGGCGTGTTTCCTTAGAATACAGAGCATGCAGCACACGAAATCAAGTGCCAAAGAGACCGGGAAAGCAGATGGCGCGAAGGTGTATGTCGTCAAAGCTTGAAAGCAATTTATAAACTACAAGGCGTGCCGAAGTCAACCTACTCTCATCAGGTTGCTCCCGCCTCCAATTGCATTTAAATTAAAATTACAGTCGCCTCAAAGGCAGAGAGAGAGAGAGAAAATAAATACACTCGTTTCGTGCAGCTGCACCCGTTCAAATTTTACAGCAAGAGCACTCCCGAAAGCACAAAGCCCGCTGCTGCCTGGCCGGAATGCGCTCGCTTCAGGAAATCGCCGTGCTTGCCTCGGCAACAAGAGGTGTCGCGCGGCACACTGCTCCATTGTAGCACACCGGGAACCGTGCAGACGTCGGCGATCGCCTCGACATCGCTGCGAGCGCTCGAAGAGACAAAGTCTGAAACGACGTCAGCCGGAGCGTCGAGCACGCCGCCCGCGCTGGTCGCACTCGTGCTCGGAAATGGCGAAGGGGACCGCGCCAGCGTGCCTTGAATCAGTGAGCGGCGGTACCGCGGCGATCGCGAGAGCTCGTATCAGCCGCGCCAAAGCGAAATATTGGGGCTCGGCTCGGAGCAGTACGCCGCCTCGTCGCACCAGTACGGCCCCAAGGAGGTCTGGCCACATATCGCTGCTATTATAAGGGGCCATACGGTCCCGGCTGACATTGTACCGCAGTGCGATTTTCGGCTTGCGCGTCTTCGTAGTTGTTTCCGCGCACTGCTGCGGAGTCGAGAATCGTGCCCAGGCACGGCTACGCGAGCGCTGGAAGCGACAGAAATCCGAAACCACGTGAGCCGGGCCGGCGGGAGCTCGACGCCTTTCACGCAACTTTGGCGTACAAGCCGCTGCACGGCCATTACTGAGTCGGCGTCACCGTGCAGAGGGCTGCACTATAGCACGCCGGGAACCGGGAAAGAACCGGGCGGGCGTCGTCGTCGGCCCCGCGACGTTGGCGCGAGCGCTCGAAGAGACACAGTCCGAAACGATGTCAGCCGCGGCGTCGAGCACGCCGCCCGCGCTGGTCGCACTCGTGCTCGGAAATGGCGAAGGGGCCGGGCTAGCTTTCCTCGAATCAATCGGCCGGGGGCCGCCCCGTGGGGGACCGAAAGGCGATCGTTCAGGAAACGGCACTGGCCATTCGCGAGAAATTGCCGTTCGCGCATTCGATGGACGCGCTGCAGTTTCACGACTTCGGCATGGTGCTGCCGACGTAAGCTTTCAATCTTGCTCGCGGCGTTACGAGTAGGCACGATTTCCGCCAAACGCTCGTCGAACGTGGCACGAGTACGGCCCCATGGAGGTTTGGGTACTTATCGCTGCTATTATATGGGGGTCCCAGAGAGCAGTCGCCCCCAAAGCGACCTGGCTGTTTGATATGCGGCGGTGCTTCGTGCCCGTCAAGCGTGTCCCCGGTATCGCTCCCGTGGATCCCACAGCTGACGTCTGCAGCCTCATCCGCTTGATGCGTTAGGGGCTGGTTGTCGGACGACGCTTTTTCCACGATATCGAGGTGTGTTCCCCATCGTCCTCGGACGAGTCAAATACGAAAGCGCCGAAGGCGCGGGCGTGACCCGTCGCCTGGCGGCTTTGCCGTCTCGGCTACGTTGCAAGTGTCGGTCGGTCCACGAGTGCTGCGGGCTCGAGAGAAACCGAAAGCCGCGATCGAGTTGACACAACCAGTCTATCGAGAATGTTGCGTGCTTCTTGCCGCGTGGCGATACCCGGCCATGCGGGGAGGGCGCCGTAACGAGCTCGAACGCCGTCGTCTCGGACTGTGCAAAGTGCTACACTTTGCGAGAACGAAGCGTGTTGGGGCGCCTGAAGGTGGCCTCGGCATCGCAAAAACGGCGTCCTGCCTGCTTGAAATGCTGGACGCGCAGTTGAACGATTACCTGGTTGATCCTGCCAGTAATCATATGCTTGTCTCATAGATTAAGCCATGCATGTCTAAGTACATGCCGAAATAAGGCGAAACCGCGAATGGCTCATTAAATCAGTTATGGTTCCTTAGATCGTTTCTTCCTACTTGGATAACTGTGGCAATTCTAGAGCTAATACATGCAGTGAGCCTGAAGCCCTTTGGGCTACGGGTGCTTTTATTAGACCAAGATCGATCGGGTTTCGGCCCGTATTGTGTGGTGACTCTGGATAACTTTGTGCTGATCGCATGGCCACGAGCCGGCGACGTTTCTTTCAAGTGTCTGCCTTATCAACTTGCGATGGTAGGTTACTTGCTTACCATGATTGTTACGGGTAACGGAGAATCAGGGTTCGATTCCGGAGAGGGAGCCTGAGAAACGGCTACGACATCCAAGGCAGGCAGCAGGCGCGCAAATTACCCACTCCCGGCACGGGGAGGTAGTGACGAAAAATAACAATACGGGACTCTTTTGAGGCCCCGTAATTGAAATGAGTACACTCTAAATCCTTTAACGAGGATCAATTGGAGGGCAAGTCTGGTGCCAGCAGCCGCGGTAATTCCAGCTCCAATAGCGTATACTAAAGCTGCTGCGGCTAAAAAGCTCGTAGTTGGATCTCAGTTCCAGACGAGTAGTGCATCTACCCGATGCGACGGCTCGGACTGAACATCATGCCGGTCCTTTCTTGGTGCACTTCATTGTGTGCCTCGAGAAGGCCGGTGCTTTTACTTTGAAAAAATTAGAGTGCTCAACGCAGGCGAGTCGCCTGAATAAACTTGCATGGAATAATAGAACAAGACCTCGTTTCTGTTCTGTTGGTTTTTGGAATACGAGGTAATGATTAAGAGCTCCCAGTCAAAAAAAACGTCAAGACGTTTTTGACGGAACGACAGCATTTCTGTGTGCAACGACACGATTCTTGTTTGCAACGATAGAATTCCTGTTTGCTGCTTTCCGTCACCGACAGAAATGCTGTTTGCAACGATAAAATTCCTGTTTGCTGCTTTCCGTCACCGACAGAAATGCTGTTTGCAATGATAGAATTCCTGTATGCAGCCTTCCGACACCGATAGCAATGCTGTTTGCAACGATAGAATTCCTGTTCGCACCCTTCCGACACCGATAGCAATGCTGTTTGCAACGACAGCATTCGTGTTTGCTGCCTTCTGTCGCCGACAGCAAGGCTATTTGCACGGCCGTCTATAGCTGATGCCACTGACGGAGCGTCAATATGGCGGCCGCGACTAGATGGGCACTGTAACATACGCGTCGCCGAAGCAACGCATGTTAGGTTATGCGCGCGTTTATAAAGGCATGATGTGACACCAAACCCCAAGTATTCGATTAATTGCATCCTCATGAGGGATCGATGCTAGCGGATTTGTGTTGCAAGTCAGCAATGACGAAGGAAAGATGTCGCGATTGGTTGCCGAGGCGTCGTGCTCTTTCAAGCTCGTTCCGGCCTTGATTGTAAACGCTTAAAACAGTCGTACACGCGTGTCTTGCTTTATGGCAATAACGAGTCTACGCGTGTATGCACGTATCAGAAAAGTTGCTTCGTCAGTTGGCTTGCATGCGGGTGCACTTCGGAAGATTGAAGCTGTGCGGCAACTAATGCGACCGAGCACCGGTCGAGACTACATCATATGCACGTACAGTCGATGTTATCGGAAGCGTGTCAATGTTTCGTTCCGTGGAAATTAATCACCGTAGTGAGATTGTATTATGTTTGTCTTTGACTGCGTACGGAGCTGTCGCGCCAGGTCTGCGTGTGCGGCGGCAGCACATCGAAGCTATCTTGCAGATAGCGTTTTGCCTGCGGCCCTTTCCCTTCTTTAAGAAATCAATACAAATTTCACTTCAATTTGTGAAGAAGCATGTTTTATTTTTCTGAGGAAAAACCAAACAATACATATGCGGTTCAAATTCAAGAGACCCCACTGAACTGTGTAGTTGTGAATGCTACAAATGCAAAAATGCTGTGAACAAGAACAGCGTACACACAACCTGTCACTTGGAAAATGCTCACATACTACTAATGCCTAAACGAGCTGCCAGAGTAGAAAAACTAGTATATTTAAATTACAACCAGCGTTATATGTAATACACTCAGTGTAACTTTAGGCACAGGGCAACACATGTAACAAACACATAAACTAGTCAATTTTTCAAATGGCCATTTAATATATAGGCTGCACTAATGAACCACATCAGGATGTTAAAAATGATGGGTAATGAGATCCCATGTACAACACTTTGTACAAAAAATTACATAAAGCTTTGAAGGCTGCAGAGAGAACAATATAGAACAGATTGAGCAAAAAGAACTAAGAAGAAATGGAAGTACAGTAATAAAGAGCAGATCAATATCTTATAGCGACCATATAATAATTTATACTTACAGCCAGAGGAGCACGACAGTTCACATGATACAACATAGGTGCAGCTCACCCGTCCTAAGTAACAGGACAGACAAAATAAGTCCAGCATTACAGAATGGGAGTAACACAAATGCAACCATACAGAAAAGTTTACATTGCACAAAGACAGGGAATTTGTGGGTGCAGACTTAGCATGAGTGAATGGAGACCTCAGAAAAGTCTGCGTCCCATATGCTTTATGATGGTCGAACAACCGCACCTTTGCAATTGAGCAGAGAATCAACTTCCTTCTCATTCAGCTTGCTGTTATGGTCATGTCTTCCTAGGACACTTGTACACCAGTGCTGTCCAATGCTAGCAAAACTAACAGGTCCTACAGAGCATTCAAGGCCAAGCCCTTCGGACATGTCTGGGGCTACCTCGAAATGCTTCAACCATAGCAACAATTGCCACCGCGAGAGACCACCCAACAATGACCCATGTAGCCATCGACACACTCCAGGTGCATGTTCACCATATAGCTAGAGTCCCTGACCACCATCTCGCTCGCTTGCCTGAGAAAAAACGCAAGACAGTGTTTTCCAGATCAGTTGCAGCTAACCAGCACTCTTTATCATTGAGGCACTCGCCCGCAACAAGAACGCCATCCCCTCTGTGGTGCTTGAAAAAGTCTCCCGTGTACCTTGCTGTTCCAGAAATAGTGACGAAAGCTAGCATGACCACCACGGCTCTCAAGCAAATCACATTGGAACTTTTGCATTGTTCGTACGCTAACCGAATCCATGTTTACATGGACGATTCCGTCTCGGAAAATTCGACAGGCGCCATTGTTATACCGTCTCAGTCAGTTGTCACCAAGTTTAAGGCTTCACACGTAATGATATCTACAGGTTCCAAACTGGCCGCCCTTCGCGCTGCTGTTAAAAACATTGAAAAAGAACCACCTAACAAACGGGCAATATTTTGTTATTCGAAAGCAGCTCTCCAGAGCTTGCGAGGTTTACGACGTGGCAATTATGAACACCTGGTGTCTAAAATCAACGAAACTTGCCATTGTGGTTCTGAACGAGGACATGATATCATCTTTCAGTGGCTGCCAGGACATTGTGGCATCGTTGGTAATCACCTCACCGATGACGCTGCCGGACGTGCGCAGGCTGGCGCACCATCACTCCTTATACCTTTATCGAGAGTAGACGCTGCAAGAGAGCTTGTCTGTCTCGCTCGTACCATCATGTTAAGTTACTGGTATACACCACAGAACTTTGAGTATCATTTATACAGCCTCGGCCCATCACTGAAACTTAAATTACCAGGAAACCTTTCATGATGTGACGCAACACTGCTGTGCCGGCTGTGGGTAGGAGTAGCATTCACTAACTCCTACAGCTATCATATTGGAATGGCGAACTCACCTATGTGCACTAAGTGCAAGTGTGAAGAGACCATCAGTCATCTTCTGTGCCACTGTTCTTGCTTTGATAAACAGTGTAAGACTCTCCAGTGTGCCTTGAATAGATTGGACAACAGGCCATTTACAGAAGCAAAGATCTTGGGAGCCTGGCCTCACAGTTCATTAGCCCAGAAAGCAGTTCGAGCGCTTCTTCACTACCTGAAGCCAACAGACTTGAATGCCCGATCATAGACATCCTGCACCTAACTTAGTGGGTGTGAAAGCGCAGTGTAGACTCATGTTCTCTCTCACTCCTCATTCCCCACCCCATGTGTAGTAGCAAACTGAACTCAGTCTGGTCAACCTCCCTGCTCTTTTTCCCTTCTCTTTCTCTCTACTATGGTCATGCACATTTCCATGATAAGTTGTAGAACAGTTGCAGAGTGCAACATTCATGTCACTATGCAAATTATGGTTCACTGCCTATCTGTACACTTGGCAGGTACTGGAGCCAAAGCACTGCAGTGATCTTGCCTATGCAGCAAGCACGCGTATATACATTAGCCACTCTGGACAAGTATTTTCTTAAGCCAACCACTACACTGAAACATTGCACCCTTAGCACCTGGTCTACCTTTGTTTCTTGAAAATGTTAAACACTAGCTGTTGACCTGTGTTCATTAACAAAGCTAGCAAAGGTACCAAATTTCTCTGTTGTGCCCGTTGTAAAGCCAGTGTGGAGATCACCGTGACTGGATTTATAAACTGCTGCAAAACCAATGCACTCGACAGCATCAAGGACATCGTTTGGGGTGCCAACGATGCTTGCGAAGCATCTGACTAAGCTGACTAAGGCAACATCTCTGGAAGCTCCACCGGGAATGTTGCTGTGGGTAGACCAGAGAGATTTCGTAGCCGAGCTTAGGTTTAATAAAGGTGTGTGATGTTCAAAAACTTGTTTTTCAAAAAGATACGAGTCAACCTAAATTTGAATTATAATTTTTCATTTCTCGGTGAGTTCAATATGCAGGGGTCGAACTATACTTGTGTTCAACATATTTTCAAGTAAATACGGTATATAGACATATAATATGCACACAAGCTCTGTAACCACTTTTCACACACAGTTTTATTCAGTAAAGGACATCATAAACTCTTTCCCTAACGGTTCTAATAATATGCAACATTTACTACAGAGTCCAGACTCAAATCTGCAGTTGAGGCTAGATGCACTAACAAGTTCAGCTTCGTCAGACACACTAATGTACACATTGGCTAGAACAATGGTACACATAGATAGCAGGTGTAGACTGGAGAAGCAGCTGTAGAAGGCATCAACAACAGTGTGGAAGTGTTCATAGCTGGCACATACAAGCACTGCAGCTAGAACAGCATATGTTTATGCCATACATGTTCCTCATTCATTACAGACGTGAAAACGTTTTACCACATTGTGCACAAGTCAATGCATACGAAAAAAGTGCTTGTAAAAATGACAATGTCACTGTCTAGTACTGTGCACAATAGCCACCAAGTGAAGCACATTGCTAAGAATCACATGACTTAGTATTGCAACCATACACAGTTGCAGTAAAACTTCCCCTTGGGCTAGTTGTCAAGACATAATTGAAGGTACCATGAAAAAGCAAACAAAAGGAAAAATATGTGGTACACAGGTAGCAAACAGCATGTGCAAAACATAGCTATCATAAGTCATTACAAGCTAGTGCACATTAAAAAGGACCACTAAAGTGAAACAATAAATCAGTTTAGACGAATAAAGCATTGTTTGAGAACCCTGAAGGCAGTCATTTCAAAATAATATTTTATTAGATGAGAACATGAAGGTCGAAGTTTCAGCATTTGAATTTCATGCCGAAACCTCGACGCCAATACGTCAGTGTGACATCAGGGATTCCAAAGCATATGTTTTCACATCTGGGCTGCGTTGGCTGAGTAAAGGTTCCCGAAACTTGCCATGTTTAATATTTGGTTCATTTAGAACACAATGTAGTCAATCTGTACTGCTATATAATTAAGTAGGCTCTAGAAGATGCCATCAAAATTCATGTCACAGTGACCAGTTGCGGGAACTTCAAGGAGGCGTTGCCACCCATCTTTCATTCTCGCGCTTTTCTGCCTTACCAGGCGTGTTATCATGGTAAGAGTGGTGTTTTCAGTGTCGTTTGAAAGGTAGTTTACTGATGCAGAAGAAATCATTTTTCTCTTTAGTGTCCCTTTAAAAGTAGACAAATAAAAGTGAATTTGGATCGCTGCTACGAACAATCCACTTCTTTACAGTAAAAATGGCTCCAATAGGAGTCATCCCTCTTGGTTTACTGCCAAGCATCTGTATCCTAGCAAGTCGAGGCTCACAAATGCATGCTACAAAAATGCAGCAATACTTATCTTTTCTTTTTTAATATTTATTTTAACATGCTCCCTCATTGTCATTTATACCCCTGTTACACTAGATGTTTTAATGTCACTCAAAGTGAACAGCATTAGCATCGAATGACATTATTTGGCTGCTACACAGCGACACTTAACGCGATTAGAATCAAATTACTTTCGCAATCGAATGAGTTTGAGAAACTCAGTGCCTTTTACTCGGCATCTCCACCATAAGGGGCAAATTTGGAATTTGGGGGCCTTAGTTTACATGTCCAAGTTACATGGACGTATTTGGAGGTGTTGATATGTGCTTGTCTGTATGTGATGCCAGTCTCTTGCCTGTTCCCCTACAAGGTCGGGGTGTGGGCGTCTGTATTGAAGCGAAGCTTTCTCTGACTTTCCCACTGCTGTTGCTGTGGCTACTGCTGTCTGCTACACCATGGCGTTAGGGCGTGGTTCAGAGCGTGTGTATACATGACAGTGGCGAGTCAGAGAGAAGAGGGAAAGAGGAAACTCGTTTGGACCCCACCATGTTGGATGTGCACAATGCCCTCTGGAGCTCTCTGGGCATTGCCACACCAGTCCCTTGACAGCTGCAATTATCCGTGGTCCCCCTCAAAAGCAGTGCAACTAACGTGCAAGTCCAGAGGGGACATAGAACTGTAGAGAGCAAGGAGAAGAGGCAGTTCCCATACAAGGGAATGGGGGGGAAGGCGACGTGAGAAGGCAAGGAAACCCTACTACTATACGACAGTGGTTGCAGGGAAACTGAATAAGCTTAAGTTCAAGCTATGGTACACGTATCTGCTATTTCTGAAAAATAAACACCGTGCAAATATCTCAAGTGGACAAATTACACAGGGCGTGCCAGAAGCAGAGCTGCTCTAATTAAACTGCACCACAGGGCCCAAGCAACACTATGGAAGTAGTTCACCGTGAAATCAGCACTTCTGTGCCCACCGCGGTAGCTTTGCGGTTATGGCATTGCTAGAGGTCGTGGATTTGATTTCGACCACGGCAGCCGCATTTTGATGCGGGTGAAATAGAAAACGCACATGCACTTAGATTTTGGGACACATTAAAGAACATCATGGTGTCAAAATTAATCCGGTGTCCGCCACTACGGTGTGCCTCATAATCCCATTGTGGTTTTGGCACGTATAGGCCCATAATCCAATTCAAGTTTAATACTTCTGCCATGATGCAATATGCCATGTGAGGCAATGACAATGCTCAGAGCCCTCTCAGAGGTTATGAAATATGGTGCACAACAATGCCTCAAGCAAACACCTCTCCCTGTGTGTTCTGTGTACTACATACATATGCAGACAAACAGCAGTGATGAATGCAAGGTAATGTTTAACATCAACTCACAACTCTCGTGTTAGAAGACTAAACGTTGAAGAAATTAAGGTTTCGCTGCCAACATCACCAGTAGTTATCGTCAATCAAAGCAACCAGCAGAGAAAGCTTCACTTATGTCGATTCCCACAGTGCATGGGATCTGCATATTTTTTGTTTCTCTTTGGTTTTTGATGATGCCATGTGGGTTGATTAGGCGTTACTTGAAAGGACCAACTGGTACACAAATGCAAGTCATCGTTCAGCGGTGCCATGTCACTCATATCATTTTTGTTCAATTTATCGGCTCACTGCTAAGCTAGCTAAGCCTTGTCTTGGCTGTGGCGAGATTCTGAAATAGAAGTTTTATGTTCGTGTCATTTCAGTGAAGCGATGCTCCATATTTATTTTAAAATAGATACTCTTCAGACGCTCACATACACCTTGTTCTATTCTTGCAAAGTATTTTTGGAATGAGTGCTGCCGATATCATGACTGAATGACACTTAATCTTTCTTGTGTAGCACCACCATGAGTTGAATGGCATTTGTTGCACTGAATGACATTCAAATCTAATGACATTAAAATGACCAGTGTGACAAAGGTATTAAGACAGCATCCAGCCATTGCCTATTAAAACTTTCATGCAAGTGGCATTGTATACCGCAACAGCAGCAAAGCTGACAAAGGGCATTTTAACGCGATAGCGTTAAGGAGCTCGTGTCGCAGAAAAGCCGGTGTCGTCGGCGTCGGTGTCGGCGTCCGCGGCGTTGGCCGTGAGCGATAAATCACGGCAGGCACTTCATAAATAAAAAGCAACTACCAAGATGGGCTGGGTGGGAATCGAACCAGGGTCTCCGGAGTGTGAGACGGAGACGCTACCACTCAGCCACGAGTTCGACGCTTGAAAGCGGTGCAAACGCGCTTCTAGTGAACGCGGTGTTGCCTTAAAAACGTGCCGTACAAAGTTATACTGCGGTGTATATCGGTAATTATGAGCATGTAACTTACAGAAGTCGCATTTACACGAGTAGCGAAGTAAGTTTCCGCTACATTTCTTCTGCGCTTACCGCACACGCAGAGCCATCTTGCGGCAAACACAGAAGACCCCCTCCTCTCAATGTACGGCGCTGCCCCGACAGGTGGCGCGCCATGCGCGCATTGGGGCTGTGCGCGGACCGGTGCCAGGCGCGTCGCGGCTCCCTCTCCCCTGACGACGCTTCGCCGTGCTCCCACGCGGGTTGCAGAATCAAGCGCCGTTCCTTTCTTTAGATCACTATCTATCTATCTCTCTGCCCGTGCCGATCACAACGTTTGGCTGGCGTAGACCGTTTCCCCCTCCGAGACACCGAGTTCTTTGGTTCGTTCCGTTTGCTCAGGCGCACGTTTCGTTGCCGCGCCGAACGCTGCGTTGCTCGACGCTCTCCGTGTGATAGGTGGCCGCAAAGTCCGATGCGGGGCGCCTCGTAAGTGATCCCTGCGCCGTAGCGCATTGTCTTACACCCCTTGGCGGATCGATGGGAACGCTGTCGCGTTCCACTCTTGAAGGCGAAGCTTAAGCGTCCTCCAATTTTTGAATTTAGTTTCGAGCAGCTGCTTTTGTCTACTGATGCAGCAAAGATATGCTGGCTTTGCCGAGGCTGAGAGCACGAGTGACATTGGTTAGAAACCTTCTCCAAAGAGTAGAACACCCAGTGGACATAAAGCAATAGCTAAGGCCACTCACACCTGCAATCAAGTGTTGTCTTTCGCTCCTTTCACACCCTTTCGCAGCATCAATTCATAATGGCCATGGTCACTGGATGAGGGAAGTCACCTTCAATCAACCTGCCAGTTTGAGCCCTAAAGCTATCGTGCATTTTGTGAACAGATGCTTATTAAGCGCAGTCAAGATATGTTGCGTACATTAATCGTGATGAAATAAATCTACTTCAGAAATTCCTTCGTAGAAAATGTTTACTGCATGAAAAAAAAATAAGGACTGAATAAGCATGAACACACAGTACACATGGTTGCAGTAATCTTATAAGCCTCCTAGTACAAAAACTGACAAACAAAAAAGAAATTTAAAAGTGATTTTAACATTGCAGCAGCCATTTATATATCTTTTTTATACAGTCAATATTAAGGCAAGTTTGAATGTATTAATTCATAAAAACATGCAATTTTTAGGGGGAAGTCACCCGATTTCTTAGCAAAGTACATTTGTCTTATTTCTAGCCATACAGTCCCAAACAAAAGCATATGCATTTCAATACACTGTAAATGTTTTGGGAACATCTGATGCTGGGGCTATTGCACAGTCCACTGCCACTATACAGTTATTCATGTTACTGTGTCAGCTACAGATTTGTCTCCAAGCTTCCAGGCATCTAGATAGTTTTCAATTCCATCCAGCAACCTGCCAGTCTTCAGCCAGTATAATAATAAGCCAAGTACAATGAACATGCACCAATGCAACTCCAACAACTGTGTATCGAAGTCGAATTATCAGAACATTTCGAATTATTGAAATTAGATAACATATGTGGCTTGCTCAAGTCAAACCTGCATTTCTCATTATATGAACAGACAAATACACATCAGCACCATATTGTCACGAGAGGAAAAGCCAGCCAGTCAGTTCTAAGCGAACAGCCGTTTACAGTTCGTGTTTGCAGCAGCTACCACGCACACTTCTTCTTCCTCGACCTCTAGCGTAACTAGTGCGTGCCATTACCCCTCCCTCCAAAAAAAAGAAGAAATAAATAAATAAAGTTGGGGAGATGTTAAATGTCACAAGGAAAAATAAAAGAAATGAGAAAGACAACGGACGAGACGACAGGGGCCGCATCACAAAGTTTGTGGATGAGAGTCAGCGCGAAAGGTAAGGCTTCATCCTGGTAACATGAACAATGTCAGAGGAACGTGTTCTACGGGAGTGGTGCGAAGTGTCGGCTGGAATAACTTCGTAGTTGACAGGACTTAGACGACGCAAAACTAGGTAGGGTCCAAAGTATCGGCGCAATAATTTTTCTGACCGGCCTCGTTGACGTATAGGGGTCCAAACCCATACAAGATCTCCCGGGTTGTATGTGACGTCTCGATGGCACATGTTGTATCGACGAGCATCTTGACTTTGTCGGGAGAGAATTCGTTGCCGCGCAAGGTGCCGCGCCGCTTCGGCACGCTGAACAAAGGCGTCGGTATCTGGCGCGGTAGGTTGAGACGAAGTTGGTAGGAGCATCACGTCGAGCATAGTGGTGACGTCGCGTCCGTAGACCAGACGAAAAGGAGGAAACCCCGTGGTTTCTTGTAAGGCAGTGTTGTACGCGAATGTCACATACGGGAGCAGTTCGTCCCAATTTTTATGATCCGTGGCAACATACATGGAAAGCATATCCGCAATCGTTTTGTTGAGACGCTCTGTTAAACCGTTAGTCTGCGGGTGATACGCAGTTGCCGTACGGTGCGTTGTTCCGCTCAGCTGCAGAATGTCTCGGACCAACTGGGCAGTGAAGGCCGTACCACGGTCTGTGATGACGACAGCGGGAGCACCATGTCGAAGGACGATATTTTTGATAAAGAAGTTAGCAACATCTGAAGCAGTAGCTCGCTGAACGGCTTGTGTTTCGCAGTATCGAGTGAGGTAATCGGTGGCGACGACGATCCAGCGGTTATCAGCCGAAGACTTGGGAAATGGGCCAAGTAAATCCATCCCGACTTGTTCAAAAGGTGAGCAAGGAGGTCGGACAGGCTGAAGCAGACCGGCTGGTTTTAGTGGTGGAACTTTGCGGCGCTGGCAATCTCGACAACTTCTGACGTACTGCTTCACGGTTTTTGTGAGTTTTCGCCAATAGTACTTCTGCTTGATCCTCGCGAGAGTACGCGTGAAACCAAGATGCCCGGACGTTGGTTCGTCATGGCATGCACGTAGAACGTCGTCGCGGAGAGTAGCGGGAACAACGAGCAGGAAAACGGCTGCCGTAGGGTGAAAGTTCCGCTTGTATAGGATGTCGCCACGTAGGCAGAAAGAGGACAAGTGGCGCGCGAACAGCCGTGGGGGTTGTGGGCGGCGTCCTTCAAGGTATTCAATCAAGGGCTGGAGCTCGGAATCTTGGCGTTGCTGTTGAGCAAGGTTTAAAGACGGAAGAGTGCAAAGAAAACCAGAATCGTCGTCAGTATCTAGTGGTGCGGGTTCGACGGGGGCGCGGGAGAGACAGTCGGCGTCAGTGTGTTTCTGGCCAGACTTATAGACGATGGTCACATCAAATTCCTGTAACCGAAGGCTCCATCTTGCGAGACGGCCTGAAGGATCTTTGAGATTCGCCAGCCAGCAGAGAGAGTGGTGGTCGCTGACGACACGGAAGGGGCGTCCGTACAGGTATGGGCGGAACTTCTGGATAGCCCATATGACTGCCAGACATTCTTTTTCAGTTGCTGAGTAGTTTTTTTCAGCAGCGGACAAGGTTCGGCTGGCATACGCAATAACGCGCTCAACACCAGCTTGAAACTGAACGAGTGTCGCTCCGATACCAACGTTACTAGCATCAGTATGCACTTCTGTGTCAGCCTCGGTGTCAAAGTGACCAAGGATCGGTGGTGTCTGTAGACGTCGCTGAAGGTCGTGGAAGGCGTCGGATTGTGCTGGGCCCCAAACAAATGTGACGTCGTTCTTGATGAGTCGTTGCAAAGGTTCGGCAATTTCACAAAAATTGGGTACAAAACGGCGGTAATACGCGCAAAGCCCTAAAAATCGGCGGACATCGTGTTTTGTCTTCGGTATCGGGAACAGAGCAACTGCCAGGGCTTTGTCAGGGTCAGGGCGCACACCGGTGCTGCTGACAATATGACCTAGAAATTTGAGCTCCTCGTAGCCAAAGTGACATTTTTCGGGCTTCAGGGAGAGGCCGGCGGTGCGGATAGCTTGAAGAACCGCCTCAAGCCGCTGGATGTGTTGTTCAAACGTGGTGGAAAAAACAACTACATCGTCTAAGTAGACTAAACACGAGTTCCACTTGAGGTCAGATAAAACTGTGTCCATCATGCGTTGAAATGTGGCCGGAGCGGAACACAATCCAAAAGGGAGGACCTTAAATTGATAGAGACCGTCGGGTGTTATAAACGCCGTTTTTTCCTGGTCCCGTTCGTCAACTTCAATTTGCCAGTACCCACTACGTAGATCCATTGAAGAAAAGTAACGAGCATGTCGCAGGCGATCCAAGGAGTCGTCAATTCGAGGAAGTGGGTAAACGTCTTTTTTCGTGACCGTGTTCAGTTTGCGATAATCGACACAGAATCTTAGTGAACCGTCTTTCTTTTTAACTAATACAACAGGTGAAGCCCAAGGACTTGTCGATGGTTGAATGACATCATCGTCGAGCATTTGTTTCACTTGATGACGAATAGCATCCTGTTCTGTTTGCGACACGCGATAAGCGTGTTGGCGAACAGGTTGGACGGTCGGTTCAGTGATGATTCTGTGTTTGATTAAAGAAGTCTGTTTGACCTTCGACGTGGTGGCGAAACAGTCGCTAAATGACGATAGCAGAGTAAGGAGCCTCTCCTTCTCGTCTTGGTCGAGCTGTGGGTTGACGTTGATGTGACTGGTCAAGTCCACATCGCTGGGTTCCGGAATCGAGATTGTCGTTACCGAAGCACAGGCGTTGGACTCGGCCACCGTTTCAAAGTAGGCCATGGTGGTATGCCTCGCAAAGTGTTTGTATTCGCCACTGAAGTTCGTAACTAGAATCGTGGTTTGCCTATGTTGGAGCTCTACGAGACCTCGTGCGACGCCGACTTCGCGATCCAGCAATATGGTGAGGTTACCTTCGGCGATGCCTATTCCTAGTTGTTCTTGAGGGCATTCAACGAGGACGAAGATGCTACTTCGAGGCGGTAACGTCACGCAGTCATCGACCACGCGTAAAGCCGCGCGGTGATGTTCATCCGCCACATTCGAATCCGAAGAAACATAGTTAGAAAAAGTCACGAACAAGTCACGAAGGTTAATGATCGCCCCATATTCCTGGAGAAAATCCATGCCCAGTATAACTAGCCGAGAACACTTGGGCAGCACAAGGAAAGACGCTACGAAAGTCGAAGTAGAAATTGCAAGTCTGGCGGTGCATCGTCCAATGGGTGACACGAGGTGTCCTCCGGCCGTAATCAGATGTGGGCCGTCCCACGCTGTCAGCACCTTGCGTAGCCGAGTCGCCAGTGAGGCACTCATAACCGAGTAGTCAGCTCCCGTATCTACAAGTGCAGTTACTGGATAACCGTCGATTGAAGCAGTAATAGCAGCAGAAGTTTTTTGTGCAGTTGCGAATGAAGGCGTCAGTGGTACGTCGCGAGGGGATGGCGTCGGCGGAGGATATTTGACGGTTCGCATGACAGCGGCCTCACCCCCGGAGGTCGCCGTTTTCAGTTTCCCCGGCGCGGGCTTCCACCGTTGACTCCAGCGGAATCAAAGGCGGGTCGAGCACGGTTCGGCGACGCGTACCGACGAGGTGAAGGCGACCGTGACTGTCTTCGCTGTTGGGCAGGAGGAAGCCGGTTACTTTCTAAGTATTTCTCGATTTCGTGCGGGCGTTCGCCATAGCGCGGGCAACGGGTGTCCGGATGGTATCCCCGCAGACCAATCCGTCGGTACTGGCAATCGCGATACATGTGACCAGCCTCCCCGCAGTGATAGCACAACGGACTGTTGTCGGGGGCGCGCCATACTGTAGATTTGCGCGGACCAGGATGAAAGGGTGCTGGCGGATTCGTGCGGTGGATTGGACTTTGGGAGCGTCGAGAAATCCCAGCAGGCGGCTGCGAAAAACGGCCCGTCGACGGCGCGCAAGCCCGAAGAGCATCCGCGTACGAGAACGTGGGAGGTTCGGGTCGTGTTGGTGGCGAGGGATGAACCACTTTGCCGATTTCTTCTCGAATGACATCCGTAAGAACCGCGGCACTAGGAGGTGTCGAAGCCGATGCATAGGACTTTTGCAGTTCTTCTCGAACAATTTGTCGTATTAGCTCGGTAAGTGACTCCCTGTCATCATTTGCAGGTACGAGAGAGCATGCAGCAGTCATGGTGGTCTGGCGTTCATACTGCGAGAGCCGCTGCCGAAGCATACGTTCCATGACTGTTGCCTCACGAACGAACTGAGAGACTGTTGCAGGAGGATTACGCACGAGGCCCGCGAAAAGCTGTTCCTTTACGCCTCGCATTAACAGACGCACCTTCTTGTCTTCTGGCATTAGTGGGTCCGCCCGACGGAACAATCGCGTCATGTCTTCGACGAACATGGCGACGGTTTCGTTTGGCATTTGGAACCTCGAAGACAGTGCCTGTTCGGCTCTTTCTTTCCTTTCGGGAGTGCAGAAGGCTTCGCATAGCAGTCGGTAAAACTCCTGCCAGCTGGTAAATGAGGCTTCGTGGTTCTCGTACCATACTCTCGCCGCGTCTAAAAGGGAAAAGTAGACGTTCTTCAACTTACGGCGATCGTCCCAGTCGTTAAAGGCGGCGACGCGGTCGAAATGGTCCAACCAGTCTTCAACGTCCTCAAAGGCGTCGCCATGGAACGGGTTAGGCGTGCGAGGCGCGTTGAGAATGCATGGTACGGGAGCATTTGGGATCACCTCGGTTTGGCTTGCGGTAGTTGTTGACATCTTCCTCACGGAGCTTGCCAGGGGACTGTATTGCGGTGGAAGACCTTGGAGGCGACGGCTGCTTCGATAGATTTCTGCCGTCCCCGAGGTACTGGCGTCGGTAGCTTCTGGTTCAGGACCCGTAGGCATACGATGGATGCGTACCCAGCACCTCCACCAGTTTGTCACGAGAGGAAAAGCCAGCCAGTCAGTTCTAAGCGAACAGCCGTTTACAGTTCGTGTTTGCAGCAGCTACCACGCACACTTCTTCTTCCTCGACCTCTAGCGTAACTAGTGCGTGCCAATATGTTTGCTGTGACACTTTGAATTTGCTGGCTATCACCATGGTGCACTATAGTAACTTCACATTTCATTTTATTTCCTGCTGCATTCAAAGAGCAGTGGACCTCAGGAAAAAAGCCGTAGCTTGACTAGCTCCCGAGGCCCACAAGGTTCGTTGACAATGACACCATCGAGCATGTGGCACAAAGACGGGATGCAGGAACATGAAAATTGACTCCAGTAAAAAACTGAGCACTTTTGTATTACTAAACAAAAAACACCAAGACAGACAGCAGTATAAGATATACACACAAAACAACAAATAATATACAAAATTAAGGGTTTGAAGAATGCAACTTTAGAAGAATATATACAGGGATAACAAAACTAATTTCATTGTAGCAAATACTGGCTGTAAGGTTAGGTAAAAAGAAAAGCGATGACAAGGTTTTATATACACAAGTGTAAAAAATGGAGACAATATACAAAAGCATAACAAGATGCTCCCAACTCAGCCTGAGTTGTAAGCACACATGATCAAGATAGGATGCTTACTTACAACACAGTTTCACCACCTATTTCCGCAAGCTACATATTTCACTTTTAACCGTGAATTCCGCAAGCATGAGCCAAACCATACAAAAAAATGAGAAAAACACTTATTGAAAGAACGCTCGGAGGTCGACATTGCTGCACCTGTTAATATCAAGGGACGCATCATAGAGGCAGTTCAATAATGCTGGAAGATAATATTGAAGCATCTGTTGTCCATAGTTAGTCCGTGGTGTGTTAAGAGTGTAGTGCCTTGGATTCATGGCGTAACGGGTATGCCGCCGATAACAGTTCTAGATTAGCCAATTCTGACAGAGTTGAAACATTGCCCAGAATTTCCTGTTTGTAGTATAAGCACAGACATATATCGAAAAGACTGAATATTCACAGTATATTGCTGTCTTTGAAGAGGTCTGCAGAGGGGTGATCATAAGGTTGGTTGACGGCAATTCTTAAAGCCGTAGTGTACGGAGAAGTTCCCCAAACTAGGTTACAGTAATGCAGATGCCACAAGAAAAGGGTTGTGTACAAGTGACACACCACCGCTCTTCAGCTGGAGGAAGCACCAGTGCAGCAGAAACCGGAAGCAGTCCCACCATGAGTCAAGTTCCAAGAATCTTCCGTCGCGCCAGCATCTCGGCCACCGGACAGGGACCGAACAAGGGTCGAGGGTTGGCCCCCTCAAACGCATATGGTGCTTGCCTGCATCTTTTGTAGAAAATAAACCCTGTCTTCTGCCACCGACCGATGAGCATTCCTTTCACAGACGGGGCTCGACCCCACATGAAAAACTGCTGACAAGGCAGGAGTTGCGAAGCGGATAAGTTTTTGAAGTTAAGGCCATGGCTATAGGAGGAATTCACTATGCCATCGAGCTTTTCTCTGGCAAAATCATGGGCATCATGGATCCAGCATCTCGACTTTTCCTTCATGGCAAATGACATCAGCAACGAAGCAAAGCAAAGAAATGGACACTTCTCCTCTGGCTTTGTGGGGCCGACAATTTCGAGATTGTGTACACACCGGTCACAGCGAAGACCGCGGAAGAAGTGAACCAATGATTTAGCCACACTTCGCCGGCTGCACATGGACCTCAGGCCCTCCGAGCTTTACAGCCCGTATGTGTTTCAAAGATGTGACCAAAGGCCGGATGAGTCGATCAGCAGCTACATTGCAGCTCTCATAAACTTGACAGCCAACTGCAACATTGGAGTGCTGCCAATGGCTGCAACATTGACGTCACCTGACAGCCAAACGAGCACTTCAGCAGCAAACCCAACCATGCTACCACAACATGTGACGCTCTGCGACAGATTTGTTTGCGGCATCCGGGACAAACATCTTCAGCAGAGACTGTTCGTGGAAAAAGTGTTGACACTTCAATGCACTCTAGACTTAGCCTCATCAGCGGAAAGTGTGTCGTGGCTAACTCAGGGGAAATTATCAGCATGTCGCAAACCAAGCAAGGAAGCGAGAATTCATCAGACCTAAATTGCCATCGATGCGATGATTCACACTGCCCTGAAACATGCAAATTCAAGACAGCCGAGTGCCGCTTCTGCTACAAGAAAGGTCACATCGAGAATGCCTGCATTTCAAAAGAAAAGAAAAACAAGTACCAACCCACTACCTGGCAGTGAGTCCTGCTATGAGCTACAATCAGCGAGTGGATGAATACGCTCCTCAAAGTTCCTCACGGACTTGAGGATGGAGGCGAAGCTGCTCCAGTTTGAGGTAGATGCAGGTGCAGCTTGCTCCCTGATAACTGACGACAAATACCACGAAATGCAGAATAAAAATGCTCTCCGGCTTTCAAGCAAGCTGCTGGACTTTCACACATGGTCAGGTGAAAAGATATGCATCCTGGGCTCTGCGCAAATTCAGATCAAGTTCAAATAAAAGAACTATGTGCTGCTGTTGCTGGTTATGAAGGGTACCAAGTGCGACCTTCCAGGAAAAGCCTGGTTTTCGGCACTTCATAATCAGGTGAAAGGGATCAGCTACATAGGAGAGCCATGTTGGAGATTACAGAGGTTCTCTGACGGCCCCCAGATGTATTCCAGAAAAACATCTGGAGCTACACAGCTCCCTTGGTTCACCTGGGAACCAAAAATGGCGTGACTGTGAACCTTTGCAAGTGTCCAGTTCTGCCGGCACTGCAAGGGCCAATGGAAAAGGAGCTTGATCATCTACAGCAACACGGCGTCCTAAAACTAACGCAGCGTACCAAATTGGCAACCACACTGGTTCATTCAGAACGACGACAGGACACTATGTGTCTGCGGTGACTACAGGAGTATTGTTAACGCAGCAGTGAAGAAGGCATCATACCCGCTAGCAACTACAGATGAAGTGTCCACAAACCCACATGGTGAAACCCCCTTCTCAACACTGGATATATATCAAGCATATCAACAACTGAAAGTCGAACAGCAGCACTGCTCACAGTCAACACAATAAAAGGACAGTTCAAAGTGAAATGCCTCCCATTCGGAATTTCCACCGCACCAGCTACCTTTCAGCACCTGATGGAAACAATGTTGGCTGGAATTCCAGGGGCGAGTGTTTAGCTTGATGACATCATTGTTAAGGGGAAGGGTGCAAATGTGCATGCACAGCGTCTGAATCAGGTTCTGTTGAGGCGAAGTGAGAGAGGCCTTCGCCTCAAGAAAGAAAAGTGCCACTTTGGAATCGCGTCAGTTGAGTATCTGTGACATCAAATTGATGCCACTGGTGTTCACACCACTGAGAAAAAGCTTGAGGATATGCTTCAAGCACCGAAACCATCTGACAAGACATTGCTAAGAACTTTTCTGGATCTTATTTCATTTTACGAATGACCACACTTTAGAGGACAGAGCAACAGCTGCTGAATTGTATAGGCTTCTAGAAAATAACACACCCTGGAAGTGAGACAGCAAGCATCAAGCCGCTTTCGAGGCGTTTAAAGAGGTGATCCACACATTTACAGTACTCGTTCACTACAAGATGAAGCCCCCCCTTTTTTTTCGTGGATGCATCGCCATATGGTGTCGGCACTGTCCTCGCTCAGGAAGATTCTCTTGGCTGAGAGGCATCCATTGTATTCCACTGCGAACACGGTGACGCATTGAAAAGTACTCCCAGCTCGACAACGGTTTGGCAGCAACCTACGGCATGTCATTTTCATAAGTACATCGCTAGCCAGCACATGACCATAATAACAGGTCACCAGGCACTGACTGAAATCATAGGTGAAACAAAGCAAGTACCCTGGGTCCTTTCTGCAAGGATTATGCGATGGTGCCTGAAACTAGCAACATAACATTACAAGTTGGTGTACAGGCCTGGATGACAGCACCAAAACACCGACGCTCTCAGCAGACTTCCAATACTGGCACAAGCTGACGAGCTTTGTTGCCCGGGAGGAGTGCTCATGTTAAATACCATGCCCAGCTTGGAGCTTTCACCACAAACTCTTGCAACTGACCCAAGAGGACTTGGTTTTGTCCTCGGTGCTGGAGGCCACTCAAATGGCCGAGTGAATAAACTGGCAAAGGAAAGGTGTTCATCATACAGGAAACTTGAGACAGAGCTTTCAGTGCAAAAGGGGATGCCTTGTTAGAGGCTCCAGGGTGGTAATTTCAACAAAGGCGAGAAATGACCTTCTTGAACTCGCGCATGGAAACCACTGTGGAATTGTGGCCCTGTAGCCATGCACATGCAGTCAATTTCGGTGGCAAGACTTTGACACAGACATCTAAAGGCTTGCTAAAAGCTGTGCAACTTGTCAACACTTAAGGGCACCAACTAGGGCACCGGTCTCCGAAGGGGAATATGCATTAACGTCTTGGGACACAGTTCACGCAAACTTTGTTGGCCCCGTAAAAGGCTGAATGCTGTTTATTGTCGAAGCATACAACAAATCGTTCGAAATGTGCTCTAAGGCCAACATACAGTCTGCCACATTGATTGAAGAAATCCTGAACTGTCTCGCAATATTTGGGCTCCCAAAAAGCTTGCGAGGATAATAGACCTTCCTTCATTTCAGTAGAAGTTGAGAGTTTCATAAAGAAGAATGGGGTGACATATGCAACAAGCGCACTGTGTCACCCTTTAATGAATGGTCAAGCAGAAAGTATGGCTTTTGAAACGAAACGAGCATTAGCCAAAAACAAGGACAGAACATTCCTGTGTAGGCTGGCCCAGTTCTTGCTAAAGCAACACACCACTGTCTCCACATCAATGGGCAAACAACTGCTGCACTTATGCTCGGGCACGAGCTGTATACAGCACCCATGCATTCAGCCCCAAGCAAAAGCGAACAAAACCCATACCAACTGCATATGCAACACAGTTTCGAGAGCACTTGTTGCAGGACAAGCATTTTTCTTTCGAAACTTCGGAGGGAACCCGATCTGGACGGAGGGAGCGGTTTTGGAAAAGCTAAGGCACCATTCAGGGCACGTTAAAGGCCTTAATGGTTTAGTACAACGACAATGGGATCACATAAAGCCCAGTGTTTTGAGACACAGCACAGAAGGTTCGTCAATACAGGATAACAGCTTTACACTATCCGCAATCAGCATGCTGCTCCCACAAGCCTATATATTGGAGAAAGTACACACGGTTAAATTGTAGTAGCCTGCTACAGTTCGACAGACGACACAATTTGGAATTGATAAATACAACTACTCGACCTTAATAATGACTCTACAACTATCTTTCCAGAGTTTAAATTAATCAAAGTCACCTGTACCTGCAATCTTGAATCATGGAATGAACCTTCAAATTTCGATTTAGTTCTTTTCTACCTTGTTAGGTAACTCAGATAAATATGAGATGTTACCAACACTTAAGAAGACACACTGCAATGTTATGTCTTCAACGCAATACAAGAAGTGGTTCTCAGTTGGAGGTGGATGACGGCACTGCAATATGTGTGGCACATCGAATGCACTGGGTGTAGTGAGCAGCTGCTGGCAGTGAAAGTACATAGTGCCTGAAACAACATAAATGGCCAAGATATAACAGTACATGCCATCGGACATTTTGACATAAGAAGAGCAGGTTTTTCTTGGCACAGAGTACTCGTAACTGTGAATGACAATCGGGCCAACCTGGCACCTCAAATACTTGCACAGTTGTGGGAGGGTACCAAATCGTGAAATGAAAAGCCTTTTCAGATTTTCTGGAACATCATAAATTGGTCGTGCCTGCCCAAGAGCACATGTCTGAAAGCATCTCTTATATGTGTGCTCCAGCTCCTTCTTTGCAGACAAAAGATAAGACGAAAGTTCTACTTGTGCTGAAGCAGTCCGGTAGGCCTGGTGCATGATGCACCGTTCAGCAATTTGAACAGGCACATGCTTAGCAGCTGTTACAAGCTGGAGTGCCTTACCAATGCCATCTTCAAATGGAAATGTCGAGGTACCCCAAAGAGGCCCAAACATCCGTGCTGACTTTGAAAGATGCAACAACTGATGCATGTTAAATGTCATTGCACTTTCTCCGTATAGCTTTGCAGTCTGCTGAACAAATGCTAACAGTAACTTTTCAGCAGTACAGATTTCAGCTTCTATGACAATGTCTTTCAACAAAAGAAAGACTGCTTGTGTAAGAAGTGCAAAATGCGTCACATAGGCTCGTGGAAGTATGCTGGACACACATGGCAGACAATAAAACAAAAGCCAAGAGCGCCATTCAGCCGCCTTCCAATATGCCCGGTCTGATAAGGGCCGTCCTGACCTTGAGAAAATTATAGGTGGCCTTAGCGAACGTAGTCTTGCATCTACAAGCTTCAAGTGCCTGCCTATATACCACGAGGAACCAGTACACGACAGCCACAATTCAGTGATCTGCTTGGTAACGCCTTCCAAAACACAATGCATATAGTCAGGTGGAAGCCCCCAAACAAGATCAAGGCCTTGCAACTTGACCAGAGTTGATGGTCCCTTGATACCACAGACAGGTTCCTTACGCTGTGCTGCTTCAACCATTCCTTTGAGCACACCACTGTGAGTCCTGTCAGGGGCGTTCTGGCTGTTGAAAGGGTACTTCATTGTGCCTGCAGGCAAAGCATCATTTGTACTAAGCATCAGAATGATATCTGCATTTAGAATGTTCAGTTGGACACTGCAATGAACATATGAAAGATTTTAAAACACTTCCGAGTAAAACATTTCACAGATAGCCCTTATGCGAAATTGATGGCATCTCTCAGCAGCGCAGAAGAAGTGGTGAAAAGTTGCAATGTTGCAATACTGCACCCACCACTAAGTGGAGGAACCTGCCTAGGACAGTACAAGACTTGTGGTTTGCATGAGTCATGCAAGATAGCTCTAACATTTCCCGGGTTCATTTTTGACTTTGACTAAAGAGGTAATGAAATAGAATTTTTGGGTGCCAGCTAGAAACAAAGGATGTAAGTATTCTTTCTTGCACATATATATCGTGAAACAAAAGCAACCAGCATGAGCAGCACTTTATCCACAACCTATTTTGTGAGATTTTCCATCAGTATGCAGTTACTGTTAAAGTCAGATATGATTGATCCAACTACACTATGCATTTTTATGCACAGAAACGAACGCTGACCATTTTTTGCTGTTTATGATCGTGACAAGTTTCTTTGAAACAACTTACAGTTGCACAACGTCCTGAACTACACATAATTAAGGCATGAATTAACACTGTCAACGACAGTGCACTGTAATATTTGGAGTGGCCCATGAGCATTGCCGATTAAAATTTAAATTTTGACAATACACAATCACTCCAGTGCAAGTGGTCTTGTTAGGGCTATTTGGCATGGCTCACAATTACTGCAAGTCTTGGATGGTCCTAGGCGGGTTCTTTCAGCTTTGTGATGGGTACATTCCTACAATATGGTGTGCCAATTTTGTGTAAGGTCTATAACGCCATTGCCCTGCAGTTTCTGTTCGAAGAGAAATTTACAGGTAAGCTTCTGTGGCTTGGACCACAGCTGTGAACAGAAGCATAGCTGTGCAGGCACAAAAAAGAAGCCTGCGCACAGATTTCACAGAAGCAGATGGCAGCAAATCATGTTACTACCCATGCCACAGTGCAAGGAGTGTCAAATACTATTTAGAAAAACGCATGTCTGAGTGGCAAAAAAATGCAAAAGCTGTCAAAGGCCAAGAAAAACGGCACTACACACCGCTGCTGTGTGTAATGCATAATGAATTTGTGCTTGCCTTTTATGCTACTGACCTTGAATGAGAAACAACACTCGCCCTATGGCAACACTAAAGTCAGTGTCTCCTTACTTTTTTTTTCTTTCCACCATACAGCAGAATTTTTTGCCAGTTTTTTTTCAAAGATAGAAAAAGAATTGCACTGAAAAGTGATGCATGTGAGCTGAACTGCCATAATTTAGTCCAAGCTTCAAATAGTTTCGCTGTTTTCTAGATTTATAAGTACAGCAGTCAGCCTAGTTGGAAAAGCTTTCTGTACTTCTTTTGCAGTATCCTGCTAAGGACACCTGCTGCACAAGCTTGTCATCACATGCAGGCACACCCCTTAGCTGCTGTCTGCCAACGACAAACGCGACATCATTAAGGTATTAAAATTGTCGGATTTGCAACAAAGGTTAAAAATAATTAGTGGGAAAATGACTGAAGGTTAGTGACCGCATAATTGCATTATAGAATAGTATAAAAAGTATGCAGTCAATATAAGGTACATCAGGCATAGTCAGCCAAGGCTGCTAATGCACCAAACAAAACAAAAAGCAGTATGGTACGGGGATAGCTTTGTTAATTACTACAAACCTTGCTGTGAATGTTAAATACAGTAAGGAGATTTGACAAGAGCTATTTGGTATTCTTCAAATGTGCAGCACATGCACTAAAACAAAGATCAGATAAACATGCAACCCACAAAGCTTTCTTGACAGCCTGTTTTCAGTTGTGCACAATACATTCGAAGCATACTAGTATGCATAAGCAAAGAGCACACACTGTTTTTCTCATAGACTTGACAATAGCTGTTTGCTGTTTAAGTGAGTTCACTTACCATCTATAGTGATGCCTTGCTCCAAGCACCAGCTGCACCCAAAATACCCATTGTACTGCTTCCTGTTCAGGATAGCGGCTCTTGCTGGGGAGTCCACACAACACACAATAACGTGCACTGCTGACTCAATAGTTCTTCCAGCGTGTGACCACACCAGCTTTCCGATGCTGTTGACTTCTTCAACAAACTGCTTCATGAAGAGGTGCATAGGTGGGTGAACATGCGAATACCAGACACCTGAAATTAGCACATTTTGCCACCGAGTTAAAACTGGCAGTTCATTAACCATCACTTGGATTGGCCATATAGAGTTTTTACTAGCATCGAACACAGGCGCCCCATCAGTGTTCATGGTCAAAGTGATGTCGTTCCATGTCATGTTCTTCTGCTTTCTAACACTGCGGTAAAGAATGCCATCCGTGATGTCACAGTAGACACCCGACACATGAGCAACAGATGCAATCTTCTGCAAATTGGAAAGCAAGGTACTGCCAACCTGTTTCAATAGCACCAGAAGCTGCTGCTTAATGTTAAACATTAGGAAAAAACTTGCAGAATTCATTAAATGTTGCAGCTTCTTCTCACTGCTGCAAGAAGCACAAGTGATGGTGTCTTCATCTTTGACATCGCTGTACTTTCCCAGATATTGATGGCAGTTCTGGCAGTATAGGTGGATCCTTAATGCTTCTTTTCTGTTCTTCCACAGCCTCCTCAGAGAATATGTAGAGCATGGCAAAACTTGAACCCCAAACAGAGCATTTATTAAAGTAAGAAGCCCTTGTAGTTGTGTCCATGTAAGGCCAGAAGTAACAACATATGCCAGCACAAGGAGAAGAGCCTGTGCTTTTGTTGTTGTCTGGTTTGGAAGGTACTCCTCTGAAAGCTTTGTGAAGTACATGTCAAACTCATCATCTTCAAGGGCTTCATGCTCGCTTCCTTCAGCAGCATTCTCTGGTTGACTATCTGCATCGTCATCATTGTTCAACTCGAAGGCAGAACTGCATTCATCCCTACTGCCTATTTCGCTTGCAGATTCGTTAGTGCCTTCTACGTTGCTGACATAGGCACTTGTGCTTTCACGAGCATAACTTTCAGAAGCAAGATCAGCCTGCCCAAGATTATCTGCTTCATTCTCGTTGGAATCAATGTTAGTGACATCTGCGGAAGGGCTGCTCAGGTTTGCCAGATTCGTCTGAAAGAGCAAACAAATAAATTTTATCTTCTGGGGATAACACTGACAAAACAAGTGTCGCATTCACAAGACACATACATAGGGCATAGTGGTAACAGTGCGATTACCTCTCCTGTGCAAAGCCAGTTCATTGATTAAAATTCAGCACAAACAAGAACCGTGTTGTTCTACATACATATTTAATTGAATTATGGGTGCGACAGTGTACGTCCCAAGGAGCAGCAAGGTGTACGGGTCTTTCCATTCGAGAATGTTTCTCTTTACAAATAGCAATGTTTCCAGAATTTTACCTCAGTTTACCAACCCTACCTCAGTTAACGAAACCCTGTGAAAATGTGCTCCCTAGGAGTTCGCCTATTCTGTCATCAGCCACCTCTGGCCAAGTCCTTTTTGCAAGCACCCTGCCTTGTATTTACAAATAGTGTTGGCACGGCATAGCAGGTAAGCTTAGGTCTAAGCACAAAGGTCAGAAGTAATTATGACAGCCAATTATGTGCCGAGAAGTAATGCCAATGTAACCAAGTATTGTGTTTTTGTAGCATCTCCCGTTGCTAAGTCACTTTGTTTCATGAGCATCATCACACCCTTCCTGCACTTTATAGCAACAAATGTGGACGTCAAGAGGAAATCCGCTAAACATGGCTGGCTATATGTAGCGAGCTATTGTTCCATGTTTAAAAGTTAAACCATCCAGATGCAATATCCATGTGTCCAAGTGTTCAACTCTGCACATAGTTTGTCGTACTCACAGTAATGCCTACCACAACAATGCTCCTTAAAGAACCAATATTTCACTGGGTTATTGAAATAGAAGTGTTGCAATGTGTCTACATGCTCAATCTCACAAAAATCCATTTCAATTAGTATAGATGCCTAATACTGCATAGAAAAAAAAAAATAGGATAGAAGTTATCCTGCCAGCAGTTGCAGAAAACATTCACCACATGCACCACAGCGCATTAAAGTATGTCTCCCTCTAAGCCACTGAATTAACAAGTCAGTAAAATTGCATAATTCAACGTCAGTAATATTTGATACTGAAATTTGGAAACAATACAGTAGCTACACGATTAGAATACCTCGTGAACTTCGTTCTGAGAGAAAACTGATCGCTAAAGTTATGTGCGGCGGCAACCGTGACTCGATCGGGGCACGTTGTAACGAAACCTCCTTGGCTGTAACCGCACTCAGAAGAAACGTGCGCATCCCGATCGAGTACCAGCACGAAACAATTCTCGCTTTCCTCGCGTCGAGACCGATCGATATGCGGGGCAGCACTCAAGTCAAGCGTTTTTTGGACAAATGGCTCGGGAAGGAGACCGACGTCTCTGACGCGTTATAGTTTGCCCCTCTTGCAGTAAAACTCATTACTCCTTTTTGTTAATCGTAGATTGGAATATTGAAAGTTACAACGACACGTACCTGACTTGCAGCAGTGGATGACTTGGCTCTTTTCAGCACGTACTCTCGAGTTTGCCGTGGCACTTGAACGTTCGAGTCCGGCTGCAGGTACTGCCTGTAGCGTTTCCGCTGATTTTGGGACATTGCTAAAAGTTCGAAAGCCCAAACTTTCCGCTGTGGCGAACACTGCGAGGCAGTCTAATGTGACAATGTAAGCGTAAGCAATGGCGCAACACTGAATTCACACACGATCACACGATGCACGATGTCAACTGTTAGGCTTCGTGTGAGTAGTCAGAATCACGTTCTGCTGGCGAAATCACGTGATGCCAAGCCAATGTCAAATTATATATTGTAAAGTACATTATGTCACTAAAAATGCAAAAAAAAGTTTCAATTTATTTGCTGGCCGTAATTACAGCCAAACAACTCGTAAGCAAAAATGTTACTGCTTGAAATGCGACTCGGAGCCTGCACATCGGCCGCTGTGAAAATTTGTAACTGCTTATCCCATAGAGTTTCCTACAATTTTTGTAGGAAACTCTATGGCTTATCCATACCTGAAACGTTGGTTAAAGCTAGAAACACTAGACATGGCTAGAGTGACCTAGTGAAAGCATTGTTCAAGAAACATGACGAACTGATTAGTTGCTTGTTTATTGTGAATCACTTTATAAATGAAGGGTTCGGAGAACCGCCTTGAAGGGTTGCGGCATACACATACACGTAAAAAAACATGGAACGCACGCATGCGTATACGAATGATTGACTGATTGAATAAATGTTTTACTGATGGGATAGCGAAAGGGTAAACGCCCTTTGTCCTTCTGTTTCTTCTTATAAGGTTGGTTATGCTAGCACAAGATTCGCTCTGACCAAGCTAGTGCAAAACGACAAAGGATCCGGAAGAGAGATTCTGAATATCGCAGCCGAGAAGATACTATATCTTGATTTTACTCGTGCTTGCTCGTGAATTATCAAGCACATGCACGTATGTCAGACAAGCAAGTGGCTAGATTAACTTTATTTTGTGCTTTGTCAACTGATCCAAGCATAATCGACGTCTCTGCATATTTTGCGCGCAGTGCTACCACATCTTGGTGTTGCAGCACATTTGTAAAAGCGGCGTGCACAGCCTACCCCTTCAGTAAACCACAGCCAATTAGCCGTCAAAACTCTGATCCGTGTTGCAGAAGCTGCAGGCGGCTATATCTCCTCTCGACGATATATTTCATTTTTTACAAGTAACAGGAGGGCACATGTAACCGGCAAACGGAGGCCTTATAGAGCACCTGAGATTATGTAAAGCGGGAGGATCGATGCTAGAAGCAGGGCGGCCCGTGGGCCTTGTCGGTGCCCCATTAGCCACTTTGGTGTCCTAGAGGCGCTGCCATACGCAATAATGAAACATTACACACACACACACACACACATGTATACGCAAATATATATATATATATATATATATATATATATATATATATATATATATATATATATATATTAGCCACCAACTTGTGACGCTGAGATGCTGAGTCCTGCGGCGCTGGTTCTGCGCTCACACACCCAGCGACTTCTGCAACCCCAATCAGAACAAGTTATTTTTGTATGATTGTGGTTCTTGAGCATTTATGATCTTTATTTCTGTGCCCGTTTTTTTCTAAGCTTTGGTGCATACAAGCTGTCTTCAGTTTTCCTCGAGCAGAAATGCCAATGCGTTGTTAATTAAATTGCATGCACGATTACCCGTTTCTGAACAGAATCAAGCTGTTTCAAATTTCCTTGTTTCGGCGGTGTCGTTTTGCAAGATCTGATAAATATATGCACAAGCTTGGACCATCAAATATGTAGCGTCATGGCGATCAGCATTCCTTTAATAGTTTGCGGCAGAAATTGCTACATATCTTCTCGAATACAGCCTTTCTGTGGACGCATATGCATGCTTATCTATGTATTTGATCAGCTCTTGTGTTCGCTATACCTGTGCTGCATTACTGCAACATTAAAAGGAAATGTTCTTTTTTTTTTTCCTGAAATGAGCACTGACCGTGCGCTGTTGACCCTATGTATGTCTTTTTCGCAGAATATCGCTCCCAATGCTCTAGATATAACATACCCTTTTGGAGTATCTAATTCATATGACGTTGTTGATTTCTTGCTGAAATATAACCCATGTTTCTGTAACGCAGTTACACTTACTCTCATATGAGTTACGACGTCATTTTGGTAATGCTTACGCCTAATGAAGTTATGAAAATTACCATTAAGCTTCTGTACAACTTTGAGCCCGCTGCTGTTTTACAGCATTATTCTTATTTTGGTTCTGCTGTGGTCCTTATTATTTTTCGCAGAATATCGCTCCCAATGCTCTAGATATAACTTTAGAATATCTAATTCATGTGACGCGTTGTTGATTTCTTGCTTAAGTATAACCCATGTTTTTGTAACGCAATTACAGTTACTCTCATATGAATTGCGTGGTCATTTTATGAATGCTTACGCCTAATGAAGTTATGAAAATTGTTATCATTAAGCTTCTGTACAACTTTGACCCCGCTGCTGTTTTACATCATTATTCTTATTTTCTTATTTTGGTTCTGCTATGGTCCTGGCGAAGTCGCATGCGAATCCATATCCACAGACTACACAGCTGTCATCTTGGAGGGTACGACTGTGTCGCTTGTTGTTCGTCGATATCAAGCAAATTGTGCTTATCCTCCGTGGTCAAGATGCGCGTATTAGTAGAGTATGAGGTGGACATGACCACTGCGGTTCTGGAGCACACCGCAGTGCAAAACTTTCATCCTGAAAATATTGCGGATTTCGATCCCACCGTCCGCTACGACGTGTGGTGGAATGGGGACGATACCACGTCGGGAGGATACTATAAGGCCAGAGTGCTGCACATGGCTGGTAAGTACCACTCATTCCTCATTAAGCATACCTTAAGCTTATACGACGCGCCTTTCGAACGATATAATCTTAACCAGCGTGTGCTTTGTCCCACTCATTGCGCAGTAGTTAAGCAAACGGCCGACGGAATCTCGTAACGAGGCTTAGGGGTTTCGATGCGGCTGCACACAGGTCCGCCCGAGACGTATCTCTGGGTATGGCTTTGATTAGGGTCTTGGGCTGTCTGCAACATGCCTGAAAGGGTTGGCGTTAAGAAATGGGGAGTGGGTGCAGCACGTCCTGCCTCGGGCGCTCAATGCGGACACCGCTTCGCAGGAGCCATCAGCGCAAATGTGTGCTTTTGTCAGTTACCAGTATACTTTTTGTTTCGACAGTAAATTTTGGGGTATTGACTCCATATTTAGTGGGATGTGATGACACCTGTCCACTGCTTGAACAGATAACTGTCATGCAGTGGACGTGGGAGCCACACTTGCAAATGCTTTGCAATTATGAAAAGATGAAACGAGAGTAATGCCAGAGGAACTAGTATACTGGCCAGATTTCTCATTACGACCCTTTCATGTTTCTCGCCTAACATTGCTGTCTGTCAGCAGTGTCAGCTTTGTAATACTTTGTTAAATGCAATGCAGAAACCGAAGAAGACATGCGAACGCATATGTCCAAAAGGCTCAGAAAGCCTGTAGTCTCCTTGGAGAAAGGCAAGAAGAGGGCCAAAGGAAAGGTATGGCAACTTATAGTTAACAGGATTTTAGTTTTATATGTTACTACTGATTTGGGTCATGTGGCTATGTTTTATGAGCGAAAGAATGTTGGTATACTTGCTAGCATTTTCTAAACAAGTTGGGCTTGTTGAAGGCCTTACAAGAGCATTGCGCCTTACAAGAACGTTGCAGAAGACATCATGTAGAGCATATATTACATCCTCCCACGCACTGTTTCTTGTGATTTTCAGCATAGATAACTAAACACCCAACACCTGTTTCCTTGTGCTTTGTTCATTTTTATAAAAATTCCTCAATATGCTGTCATTTAAACATTGTACAGTTATGTTGTGCATATTACTCAGTACGACAGTAATGGAGGCATTACTCATTCTCTGCCTTTATTCCATCCTCTTTTTCCTCCCCCTTGGGCGACTCCTACCACGCGCCTTCTCATGGCGCTGCGGTAGGCAGCGACACCTTGTATAACAACAGTGTTATCTCATTTCATGAATGCTCTTGTTCACTAACAGCGCCATTTCCAAAAGCTTACCTCTGTTGATGAAACTTGCCTCAAGTGACAAACAGGATTGTGTAAGAGTATGGTCTCTAAATTAAGCTAGTCTGCTGTTTACCACCTCTTTGTTCTTTTTACAGTACACGTATTTCTATTTATGCATGCAGCATTAATACGACTTAGTTTGCTAGCCTCAGCACAAGGGAGTGTTGATCAGGCTCTTGGCATGGTTATCCGAAGGGATTCGCCCAATGAGAGTCGTAGGTAAGGTCCACCTTCCAGAAGCGCTGGTACTTAGAATGGACGGGAGCATCAACTGGTTAACAGTTGAGATAAGCAAAAGACGGAGTATTGGTGGAAAAAAGGCAGGGAAGAGATTGATATGAACGGATCCATTACAGGCATAGATAATGGTGCAAGGCAGATTGAGAAGTTTTGAGGAAGGAGAAAAAATATAGCACACCTGATTAACTCAAGCCAGCTAGGCTGTCACCGCCTCGTTTCAGGTGGGATGGCAATAAATCATCATCATCGTGCGAGTGTTCTGGCGCTTATTCGAATAAGACTGGGAACAAGATGACACACAAAAGGCACATGCGGCAATTCGTGTAGCGCTGTGTGTGTACTGTGTGTGTACTGTGCGTGTTCTTGTGTCCACTGTCCAGTCTTATCCACGCTAAAACACTCCCGCCAAGATGCCATACCAACAAGCCCACATTGCTGCTATGGTTGTTGATCAGGCTCACTGACTACACTTCAGTGATATACGGTTGATATGTTTTATTTTGTATTAACTCATGTCATCGGCCATTGAACAGCTGACCATCGTCAGCTGTTCAGCTCAGCTGTCAGCAAAGCGCAGATGGTCTGCGCTTTGCAGGTTTCTGTCATCCAAATTGAAATCATGATTAGACCTTATGCTAAGATATACAAACAATAATCTGACGATGAATCATAACTGAAACTGACGTCATTCACATGAGGTCACAGCTACTAGATGCCTGCCATCTTCATGAGCACAGGGTCTACTCTGCTCAGGGTACAGCAGTAAACAAAAAGATATATTTTGCGTTTGTGTCCTGTGAGCCAAACTGCTCGGAATGTTGGTGCTGCATTATGCCAGACTGCTAGCTTAGGGCAATAGGTCTCTTGAACACATACTTCTGTCATACTTTATTCACACCGCATGGCTGTGTACGTAATTTGTGTAGTCCAAGAATTTATCTCAAGGAAACCGTAATATCAACCGGTAGTGAAAATGTGTGTGTGCTGGTGAGATAAATTTCAATGATGGATGGAAAGATTAGGCGAACAAAAGGTGTGGAATGATACTACAGGTTCAATACATTGCCACAAAGTTAACAAGCGAGGCCTTGGCAAAACACTCTTTTAATAATGGTTTATACTCTGAGAGCGCGCATACCGCTACGCACTTTGTTGTTCTTGTTCAAAGTGGCCAGCAGGTGCACCCGCCATGGTTGCTCAGTGGCTATGGTGTTGGGCTGCTGAGCACGAGGTTGCGGGATCAAATCCTGGCCAAGGCAGCCATATTTCGATGGGGGCGAAATGCGAAAACACCCGTGTACTTAGATTTAGGTGCACATTAAAGAACCCCAGGTGGTCAAAATTTCTGGAGTCCTCCACAACGGCATGCCTCATAATCAAAAAGTGGTTTTGGCACGTAAAACCCCATATTTCTTTTTGGCCGGCAGGTTCAGGATCCAGCCTATCTTGTGTGAATAAAGAAAAATATGCACATGCATCTACTCTTGTAGGAACTCTGAAACGGGTAGCAATGAGCATCATTAAATGAACATGGAGATAGGGGAGCTTTATGGCACCGAAAATAAACGAAATCTTATTGATATCGGTCCATTTGGCTGCACCACAAGAATGGATAACATTTTGGTTATTGGTGATGCTATAAGCTCCACTTTCCACTTAGTTGACATCAAGGGGCTCACTACTGCTCCCTTCAGAGTTTGTGTGAGTGAATGCGTGTGCATTTTTCTTTTCTCGCATTCTTTCATCTCATTACATATTAAACGTGTAGTAGCATACTAAGCCTTTTGTGTGGCTAACCTCTCACCTATCATTAATGTTTCTCTCACCAGTGCACACATACCTTGACTACTGTTTGATATTTTCTTGCAGTACATTATTGGAATACACAAATTATTGACATGGTGGGCTGGCTGTGCTGTGTGAGTAAAGTACAATGGCAGTACGTGTTCAAGAGACCGTTCCTCTATGCTAGCGGTCCGGCATAACACAGCACCAACATTCTGAGCAGTTTACCTCATAGAACCCAAATGCAAAATATATGTTTCTGTTCAGTACTGCATATGGTGCGTATACCTCTGTGTGCTTAATATTGTTGCCACATGGCAATAAACTTACAGAAAATGATAAAATGCTTAGGAAATTGAATAGTACAATTCTTGACTATGCTCACCCGCTTGACTATGCTCACCCGCCGTGGTTGCTCAGTGGCTATGGTGTAGCACGAGGTCGAGGGATCGAATCTTGGCCACGGCAGCCGCATTTCGGTGGAGGCGAAATGCGAATAACACCCGTGTACTTAGATTTAGGTGCACGGATTTAGGTGCAATTTCTGGAGTCCTCCACTACGGCGTGCCTCATAATCAGAAAGTGGTTTTGGCACGTAAAACCCAATAATTGTTTTCTTGACTGTGCTGAATGGTGTTATAAGTCTGCAATTTTTTAAAGATGCCTTGAGTGTGAATAGATAAACCACAGTTATATTGTTTCCTATGGGAAACTGTGGTTCAATCCGTGATCAGTTCAGATGCTACCTGAGTTATGGAATTAGACTTATAAACTGAGGTACCACTGTACTTCACTGCATTGCGTTTTCAGGGAAGCTTGGCATGTGGTAAATTTCTTCTAATAAGATTTAAGCATGCTTGAGTTTCAGTAGATCTTTTTATTTGGGATGTATGAAAGTGAATTTCTGTGCTGTCATGCATTCTATAGATTCAAATAAGGCTTCACAGGCGAATAAAATTAGTCCTTGCCCAGGGTTAAACAAACAACCACCGCTTTTCCGGGGTGATTGCTCAACCGAGCTAACCAGGTGGCTAGCATGCGGAAGCTCAAGAGCAAATTCAATGACAGCTTGAAGGAAGCCATGCTTTGCTCATGTGTGAATGATCTTAAAACACCCCTCAGTGCAGAAACCGCCGACAGGAACACAGACAGAAGGCTTCATTGTTCTTAAATTATAATTTAAAACGATAATTTGCAGCTGAAGAAAATTCAACAATTGCGATGCTCCCTAAGGCGAAATTTGAGCGCAACTCTGTACGTGTTTTCATTTTGGAATATATTGGCTGACACAGACAATCTGTCTCGTGTGACATGTTGCAAATGTGGCAAAGTGTGGCACGACTTCGCCAATCTTCAGATCATCAGAGCCAGCGCGTGGGCGCGATTCACAGCCGCCACCGCCAGACCTCCCAGATGACGCATGCTACTCTGGCACCATTTTGTAGCTATCGTCGCCAAACTGCGCTTCTCACGCTTTCACCATACCCCCCTCCGCTTTCTGCCTCATGGTTCTGCTGCACTCTCCTCTCTGCTTTGCTCCTCTCTGCTTTGCTCCTCGCTTCTTTCATGCCCTGCGGCGTTCTGCATTCCCTCTTTCATTCTTTGCTGTGCTTGTTCGCCTGGTTACAAGTGACAGTGCTGACGCTTGCTGCAGGAACAGGCGCCTAAGACCTGTGCCCTAAAGATTTGTCGTGGTTTGGGATTCGAATCTGGGAGTGGGAAAAATTTTTGTTCAACTGCAAAATTTTGCCTAAAATTATCATATAAGCATGTTTCGTGCATGTACTGTGTGTTTTACATTTGCGAGATTGCACTGAAGGGATTTTAAGATGAGCTCTGTTGTGTTCTTGCCATGTTCTTAAAACTGATTTTGTTTACAACAGCAGGGCACACAGGCAACAAAAAGTATGAGAGTGGAAGTTCAGCGAAGCGTAGAAAGGGAATTGCTCGCAGACATCCAAGCTGCATGCCCGCAACAGCATGTGCAGTGCACATGCTGTGACCAAGGATGTGTTGTTCTTGAAGAACTTGCGAAGTACAAAAAAGAAACTGCAGAGCAAAGCAAGCAGCTTGAGGAACAAAGCAAGCAGTTTGAAGATGTCGCTGAGGAGCTAAGGAGTCTGAAGGCAAAGATGCTCATCTTGAAGAACAGAAATGTACATCTGCAAGATGCTTTGGCTTCAAAAGTCTTAGCAAGTGGTGAGTAAGCGTTCGTTTGCTGAAGGTGGAATTAAATATACTCGAGTGCAAGTAGAATTGGCAGAGAATTAATGCATTCAGCAGCAATACTCAATTAGCGATCTGTTGGCGCGATCGCACACTTCTGCATGGAAATCGTGCTCTGCAGGTATACCTTAATGCAACATAATGAAGCACTCTCGCTAAAGCACTGCAACTAAACTAAACTCTATCACACAATTTGTTGCCAAGTAACGGTCCTCAACCAGTCTCTGCCATGGATACTCCCTGGCAGCAGCTGCCATTAGCTTAGATAGGGTAGCTCGTCTAAAATGTACATGGAAAGCTGTAACTGAACTGAAGCGATGCTCTGGAAGACAGCCCATGCATTTATACGCTTGGCAAGGCAAGTGCTAACTTGACTCGGGTTGCCACGTTGCAGCATGACAATGTGTGACATGGCCCTCACATGGACATGTGTTTGCTCTAACCCATCTTCTGGGTCCAAGAATGTTCATTAAATGTGTAACGTGGTGCCATTGCAGTAATGCATATTTTGACGATTGTGCTGGTTTCGTTTCCACCTAGCAGAAGTTGGGCCCAAGTGAGCCCGTAAGTTGGCTCGTACTGCTCGCATCATTGGCCCTTTCGTTTTAGTATCCTAACCATCTTAAATATGTCGGGTTGTTAGTTAATCTAGGCCTGGAATTTTCACTCGTCTACTGATGGGAATTAGTCATATCTTTAAAAGGCCTTGGCAACAGTCACATTTACCTGTTTCTCATGCCATTAGTTCGTAATTTTTCAGTCTTGAAATAACTGCTAGGGCATCATAGTATATAAAGTAAAATTTGTGGGCTTGTTTCAGCAGATGATTGAAGTTTATTCTGATTGATTAATGAAAGGAGACGGAGCTGTATTGTGCAGTATTAGCCAAAAGTAACAGCGAAGTTTGTATCACATGAAGTATGATTGAGTGCTTCTGCAAAAAAACATGAGAAGAATAACAAAAACATTTGTGAAGGTGAGGTGGACTTTTTGAACCCCTTTGTCTTTTCTAATATTGCAATACTCGAAATATTTGAGACTATTGAAAGCTAATGTAGATAGTGGAGAAACCTCAGTCAACGAGCACTTTTATTTGCTTTTTAGTGTGTCTGCAGGTGTACGTTCCATTCCTAAATAAAATTTTGTTCTTGCATACTCATTAGAGTGCTTGTGAAGCTGTATTAGCAAATTGGTAGCTACATGTGCCTGTCTACCATAGGTCACAGCTAACTGTACCAAATTACATTCTATTCTGTGGAAGCAATCCAGTCATCTGTAGCATGATGTATTGCAAAAATTTCAGAGAGCAGGATTATCTACGCCACGTCATTGGGAGTTTCGGTGGTGGCAGGTCCTCCAGGACCAACAGGAGCACAAGGAGCCAACGGTAAGTTGTAAAGTGTGTAATTGTGTCATTTTTGTTAGCTTAATATTTCTATCATTGTACAAAAGTCTTGACTTGGCTTTTGTTTATAAAGTTTTGGAAAAATTATAATTGAAATTATGAGCGTGTTCTGTTTCAATATGCAAGAACATTTAAAAAATACAAATTTTCAGCCCGTCAGCTGGCAAAAAATGTTCCTTATTACGGCTGCTCACTCTTGGGAAACACTCCATAATGTGACTTTCTAGGGTCTGTAAAATGCACTGTGACTGCTGAGAAGTGGAATACATTAAGAGGCTATTTTTAATGACCACAGCCATTTGAAGGATGACGACATATCTTTACGGGCGTCTGTCAATTGGGCTTTCTCCAAAAATCACAACCTCATAAGAGCTCTCCGTTTATTCATAATGGTAATTTTTAAATAATGCTAGAAGTCTTCATAAAAACACCCTCTATGCCTTCCCTGTTCTGTGTGCTATTCATGCAAATGGCACGTAGAAGGCATGGGATGTACTGGGGGCGAGGGGAAAAAGAGAGCATAACAGAAAATGATTATCCTGAGTCATGCTTTATCACCATGATATGCGCTCCTGTCTTTGATGGCAACTGGCAGATGGCATGAACTGCTTGTTTGGCCACAAGTTTGACTTCACATGTTTATTTGATGCAACTAGTACAAAGGGCCACTGTTGTTAGCCATTGGCACTTTTATATATTTTTACAATCTGGTGGATGACTTGTTCACTCATATCTGTCACCTAAATTTGGATATTTTTGTTTTATCTCTTGGAACCACAGATCCCGTACCTCTGGTTCAGCCGCGCCATACAATTTTTTCTGCAAAGCCCAGTAAGGATACATTTTCTTTGTGGTCGTGTTGTTGAACCTTTGAGAATATCACATATGTGAGTGGTCATTAAGTTTTACCTTCAGGAACCACTGCTGCCCCGGCTATGATTGTACAGCCACTATCAGCTGGCTACTTGTCGGAGCCCAGTAAGAATAATTTTTCTCTGTGGCAGTTCAGTGAATCTTTCAGAAGATAATGTGTGTGGTAATTGCACTTTTGTCATCAGGAACCACTGTTGCCCCAGCTCCAAGCCAGCCAACTGCAGTGGACTGCATGTCAGAGCCTAGTAAGGATCATTTTTCTCTGTGGCAGTTCATTACATCTTTCAGGACATATTTTCTGCAGTCTTGGCAGTTCTGTCACCAAACAAATTTCCTGCTGCAGGTACAAGCTGCACACAAGTGCAGAGCACTGCAAGGGCTTCGACACCAGAGCCAGGTAATGAGACATTCTTCTGTGGTTCCATCTTCAAGTTGCACTTTCATGTCTGCATTCATTTTATTGTGCAATTTTTAAAGAAATTATAACTGCAGCTTTGCACAATAGCATGGTAAGACTGTATTTCTTTATACAGCACTGATCAGTTCCAAGCACAAATTTTTTTAGTTGTGCAGTACTTCACACATGTTGAATTCAATGGTAGATCCAAATCAAGTTTTTCTGCTCTGCATGGAGCAATCCTATTCCAATGGCAGAATGAGAGCGTGAGTTGTGTGTTCCAATGGCAGATTGGGATCAGCCACCGATTCCGGATCAGTCTGTGGAGCAGAAATATTTTCTCCACCAGAATTGGCAGATTTGACCGGAAGTCCACGTGACATATTTCCTTCACCCACCTCTGCTTCCTGTCATGGTCGCTTGTTTTCGGTCGCGGGTGGCTATGGACGTTAAAAATATGGATGCTACGTCGCGCCGTGCGTTTTTGTTCCTGATAGTGACAGCTCAGACTCGGACACTATAAATTCCTAAGTGCAGTGATGATTCTTTTGATGCGGAAGAAAAACAAACGCACGGAATGCCGGGATGATCCAGGTGGTCATGGTGATGAGGCCTACCCAATCCACCTCTAGGTTAGCGCCCTCTCACTTGATTTCCTTGTACTAAGTACCCCATGGGAACGCACACATTCCATTTGCAAATTTGACGAGATCTCAGTCAGAACGACTTGCTCCGTTCGTGATCTGGCCAAGCGCTCGCGATCTGCCATTGGAATTCAACATCACTGATATTCACTCTTGCTCAGCAGTGCTTACTCACTGCCACTACCTTACAAATTCATTCGTGCCTACAGGCGCTCATCATGCATTTGCACTTTTTCACATTTGCTTTTATGATGTCACTGATGCCTACTCGTGCTAACATTATGCCCAGTCATGTTCAAAATTTCACGGAATAGAAGTGGTTTATATATTTTGCTTTTTTTTCTTTTCTTGACTAAATTAGTTATGGTGGGCACACAAAACTGAATTCTGCTTTTGACAGAACCTAGCAGTTTACCTGAAAAACACTACCACAGACCACCTGGTAAAAGTTAATTTTCATGCGGAGTGTTTTTTTTTCCAAATTTGGAGGTATCTGTGAAGCAGCAGAAACAGAACATGACAAGCAACTGTTATTATTATTATTATTATTATTATTATTATTATTATTATTATGTACTGTATATAATGTAAACAAAATGGGTTGCATGGTTTGGCATTTTAAGAGAAAGATGGCATATAAAGTTCGAGAAATGCTAGGTTTTATGATATTGTAAAAGTGATTTCAACATTAATTTTTCAGCGCCAGAAGATGGCTTCATCAGCGAGATGCCAGGCATGGTGCCAAATGACTTCGGTAGGAAAATATTTTGTTTCACATTAATTGTAGTTAGGGGTGTGCGAATATTCACACCTCAATGAATAGTGTCCCTTCGATTCGGTCTTCGAACCAAATAGTCACTATTTAAGATGCGAATTTCTTTCTAATACTTTTTGAATAAATTAAAACGCCAACTATGTCCAACTGAACATAGAATTGGAGCCAAGGTATTGTAAATTTTCGCCCCCATACTTCGTAGTGGAGCAGGCTACGTTGCTCAGGTTGCCAAACTTTACAGGCTATACAGTGATCATTTGCTCACTCTGAAGAGCCTTGTGCATGCGAAGACAGTACTTTCTTGCTTCTAATGGTCCACTTGTGCATTTAATAAACACTTCATAATGTACCATGTAATGACGGAAACCTTGTTCTACATCAATTGTGATAACTGTTCATTATTCGCAAACTATTTGAAAACTGTTCGGTTCGATTCAGTTCGCTATGGCAGTATTTGGTTTGTATTTGACTCGGGTGTCAAAAATCAGTATTTGCACGTCCCTAATTTTGGTGTGTGTCCATGTAATGTTTCTCACTACACTGCATGCGATGATGTACACGGAACTGACAGTACAATGCCGCTGTGCTTTCCTGTTGCGCTTACAGTCAGGCTATTAACGTTGCGGGTACTTAGCTAGTTGAAACTGTTGAATCTGCAAGTACGATGTGAGCCTAGCAAGAATATTGCAGGGTGGTGAGGGTTCAAAGTGGTGAAGAGTCCCTCTGACAGAAGCCGCCCTTTGAGATCTTTGAGCCGTCAACTTCAGCTTTAAGTACATTTGCTTTTGGACATACTAACATTGCAGCTTTGATTGCTCAAAGCATGCGCAATTCCGTGGAACTAAGTCAGTCATCCATACAAACACTGCCTTGCACATAATGGTTTACGAGCCGCATAATCTTTTCTGCTTAGCGGGATCAGGACCTATGTTTGAATTATTGAATGCTCTTTTGAGAACAAACAATACTTCCGTCACATGCTGAAGCCAGAAATCTTTCCTTAAGTGTACAATACATCGAAGTATGTGTGGCCAGTAGCAATACATATAGAATGCGCATGACCTTCTCTGCTCCTAAAATTAATGGATTGCCTTACTGAGCGCCCACATGCCATATTCATAGTTGATAACCAGAACAGCTCAGACACTGTGTCGACACTTCTGTGATATTATAGATAATTACATAAATAGGGTTGTGCAAAGCAGAGCCACAGTATTCCTTGATTTCTTTTACATGTTATTCTGCTTTGCTGCCGGTATGGCAGTTTAAACATTGTACAGTTGCTGACCGATGTTCCGGGCCTCGCGGGGACCGAAAAATAGTCCGAAAAATTCGTTCACCCCCCAAAATAAAATTTATTACATTTTAGATTTTTGATTAAATTCTTAAATAAATGTATTAGGCTTCGGGCAGCTTAAGAAATCTCTAATAATGCCCTGCCTCATACAACGCTTGGAGGCAATCAGATTTGCTTGGATTTGTGCAAGAGTGACATCATCTCCATACACGATCTGATTAGAGCGTCACTGTATTGGTGATTTCCGTTGCCAGGGTCGCCACGGAGATTGAAGAAATGAGCCATGTTTCTTCGCACCACTTGGCTCTCGCGAAGGCACATGAGGTGGTGCACACAAATGCGAGGCCACACAAATACACACAAAGATGCGACATTGTCTCTGTGACACACCTGCTCTGTAGAGACTGCTTGCAGAAAGCAACCGAAACTTATACCGGTGTCACGTGGCCACTTTCAATTGAGACTGACCGCGATTTGGATTGAAATTCTCGACCGCGATTGGTTTTCTTCCACAGATTGAGCAAAAAAGCCAATCGCGACTGGGAAATTAGATTTGGATTGGACTTGATTGCAATCAAAAGAGCGCCGCGTACAACAGCTTTATTAGATGCGATGACGTCTCCGAGACACACCTGCTCTGTAGACACCCCACAGAAAGCCTATATGTGCACACCACATGCACAAATCAACTGAAACTTTAGAACTATCTATCCTGCATTGAGTGATTATAATGATAGTGCTGACTGAAAAAAGAAAGAATAACACTGTCCCTGGGAGCGTTTTGTCGGCCAAGAAATAGGGGGCACCTGTGAGACCTGAGAATTTGACACGCTTTCTGTCGAAAGTATGCGTCTCCCTATTTTGGAGGCTATAGAGCCTACAATACCAGTGTGTGGCATGTCCCACACAGCGTTCTTAGCAACTGATATTTTTGGTTTCTATTCCTTGGTAATGTGTAATGGTTACATTGTACTCTTTCCTTAGTATGGAACTCCTCTATATTGCTTTTGAAGTATCAAACCTGGCAGTTCAAGGGAAAAGTTGTACATTTTCCTTTGCAGCTGACATTGACCTGTTCGCTGAAGAAGAGGCCGTCGATGTGGTAATCGGATCCTCAAGAGATGATGGAAAGGTAATTTTTAAGTCACAGAATTGTTCTTTAAGGCTCCGTGTTACACTTAAGTGCTAAAAGTGCTCATACATTTCAGAATGTTGAAGAAATTTACTGAGTTATGCACCTTTTGTTTTTTCTTTCCAAATGTAAGTAACTGTGTATGATCCATTAACTAGATTTATGGCTGAGTACCATATTTATGCATCTAGACCAGTCCTGCTCCTAAATTAACACCTGAAGGTCTAAAGTCAAAGCAAAAAAAGTGCTTTTCTTGAATGTAAGCTGGACAAAAGAAAGGATGACAGACACAAAATGCAAACAGCATTTCTTAACTGCGAACCTGCCCCAGATCATGTGATGTCATCATTGCTGCTAGCTTTGTCGCTTACCGTATCACTGTCAGCACATAGAGCACACCATATTTGGTGTCATCTAGGGCACTTTAGTTGCTGCGCTCCTTGAAGACGTGCAATCAAGCTTCGTGGCATGTCGTCCCATGCTGCAGTGACCCAGCTCGCCACTTGCTCTAGTGATCTGCATTTGATACAACCTTTGCTGTTAGCTTACACGCTTCATCAGTCAGCCACATCGCAAAGTATTTCCGCAGGCAGTCCTCGAAACACTTGTTGATGCAGACGTCAAGTGACTCAGGCTGGCCCATCATGCCATTTGGAATGATAGCGATGTACGTTCAAGTATGGATCAAGGACAAGGAGACAGTTCTTCAACGGTGTTGCCACGTGATTCTTATCCACTAGCCAAACATGGCACTTTTCAACTGGGTATCAGCATCTCTGGGGAAGGCTTCCTTAGCAGGCAGTGTCTTCCTCTTATAAATTATGTAGATAGGCAGCTTATGTCGATCAGCTATGCTGCACAGCATCATGGTCACAATTCGCAACTGGCCAAGAACAGTCACCCCCTCGGCGCCATCCTCATCAGCTTGCCACACCACAGGCATATCAAAATAAATGAAAAGGGGTGAGCTTACAGCACACTACTGTAACCACTTTTGGTTGGCTCGAGTGCCAAAGTAGAATATCTGACCTTGGTATGTGCTTGCCTCTGCACTTTGTTCTCGAAAATGGGGCTCGAAAACCTAATTAGTGGCCTACTCCTCTTTTTACATGATCACAGTGCATGTGAAGTTTTTGGTTTGTGTACATTAACATAATTATGTAATCATGCAGTCCTTGGACCACAGTGCTGGTGCAGATTTCTATATTGCCTCTAGTGACTGCACAGAGTAACCTGTGGAAAAGAATGGTCGTACAGATATTACATGGAACATATTTGAAATTCGGCTACCCAATGTCTAGGTAGATTTCAGTGATTTCATCAAGCTGTAGCAGTGAATATTCTCGCAGATAATTGTCAGTTTTCCTAGTTTAGAGCTTGCTACTGATGCCTAGGAGATTTTTATGTAGGAGGGTCTAAAAGATGTATAAAAATATTACTGGATAATTTAGTTCCGCTCATGCAGGTATCGGCCCAAATGACACAAATAAATGTGCCAAAATGCCAGCAAACTGCAGAATTGAGAAAATACAGTGTATATCGTCCAGTATAAAACCTGTTAGCTACTAGCTCTGTATGTATGATATATTGCAGATGTATGCTGGATCCGGGAAGTGGATTGACAAGGCAGCATGGGGGACACTGTTCCGGGCGTCGGGCGACTCCATGTTTTGTCGCATGGCTTCGACTATTTACTGGACGCCTGATGAACTCCGGAACAGCAGTGTCACCGGAACCTTGTCAAACAAGTCGCGGTCCATGGGAAGGACGGAGGCCAGGCAAGCTGTAACACCAGAGAAGCTGTCATCCTTGAAAAGTATGCACAATTGAACATACTGTTCAAATGAAAAAAATGTAGCAGCAGTATTTTTGATACAGCCACTGAAGGTGGTGCTGTGCTTCGCAAAACAGTGCGCTTAATCTGCATTGATGTGCCATCCTGTAATAAACAAACTGAAATCCTTAATAACTCCTCATAGTAGTGAGCTTGCTATTGAAAATGATATTGATACAGAAAACATACTATCTAGTAACTCATTTCAATTAATATTTCACATAACGGAGACATTAAAAAACATGTCTGCTATTATTCCACATTCAGTTGTGGTAGTTGTCTGTTTAATTCTGAATAAATTAGAATTTTATGGTGTCTGGATGTAGTGCTGAGCTCAAACATAGCAGCACTATCCAGTGTGCTTGATATCGACAGCTTGATAATATCAGTGAAATTACATCAGCAAAAAAGAATGCATATGTATAGGAGTGCTACTTTTGTGTAATTTCGCTACTTTCTGGAAGACGATAAACCAACAAGGCTACGTGTTCACAATTGAGAGCTGCAATGCTGATCAGAATGCTTTAGCCTATCATTAACCTTTAGCCTTACTGACGGGTGCCAGCTGTGTGCATTAGCTAATTCTTCTGCTCATCTATAGATGGCAAACGCGAAAGGCCACAGTAACAGCGAAGCTGTTGTGCTAAAGCACCATGTTGTGATAACCTGCTACTGAAATATTTCATGTTGAAGCTCTAAAAAGAATTTGAGGCATGCAAACGACTAGGCAACAAGTAGCCTGTAATTTTGTTGCCATATTAAACACGTAGCTATGATAAAATATTTCGTTTAACCTTCGGTATATTGTTGGGAACATGCAGTCTCATGCTGGAAATATTTGTTTAGCTGCTTTCATTACTTTATAGCTGTGATTGCTTTTCTTGTGCAGGCCTCCTCCGGATCTTCATGGGCAGCAATGTGACGCCAGAAGACGAGAAAAAAAGAATGAAGAGTGTACGCAGGCACCTGGCGCAAAAACTTGCTGATGCACAAAGGAAGTAGTGCCGCTGATACAGCTACAAAGCCTGTCCCAAAAGTTTGTGCAGTTCATGCCACCACACCCTCTGCTGCATTTTTGCTGACTCACTGCACAAGTGAGTCAGCAAAAATGCAGTAGAGGGTGTGGTGGCATGAACTGCACAAACTTTTGGGGCAGTCCTTGTACAGTCATCATCAGCCTATTTTATGTCAACTGCAGGACGAAGGCCTCTCTCCATGATCTCCAATTATCCCTGTCCTGCACCAACTGATTCCAACTAGCACCCGCAAATTTCCTCATTTTGTCGCACCACCTAGTCTTTTGTCGTCCTCTACTGTACTTCCCTTTTCTTGGTACCCATTCTGTCACCTTCACGGTGATCTACTCTATGCATTACATGACCTGCCCAGCGCTATTTTTTTCTCTTCATTTCAATTAGAATGTCGTCTCTACCCGTTTGCTCTCTGATCCAAACCACTCTCTTTCTGTCTCTTAAAGTTATGCCTAGCATTCTTCGTTCCATTGCTCTTAGCGCAGTCCCTAAATTGTTCTCAAGCTTCTTTGTCAGTTTCCAAGTCTCTTCCCCATATGTCATCGCTGATAAAATGCACTGATTGTATACCTTCTTTTTCAATGATAATGGTATGCCTCGTTAATTCGAAGTCATTGGGACCGCAGAAAATCTTCAAATTCGGTTTGCCACGTCCTGTAGTTCGAGGCTCCAAGGGTCATGTTATTTCTAGTTGACCAACTACATGCAGCATTTGAGAATTTCCACAGTAGCACTCAACAAAACTGCGGATAACATTCAGCAATCCGATAACTTCCCCGAGAGCGGGTGCTCGGAAGGGCTCGTTAGCGCCGCCATTGTCGCTGTGATCGCACATTGGCCGCATTAGCGGTAGCTTCACACTCCATATCTGAGTAGCATGTTTGTTGATCTTTTTCAAAGTTCAGATACTCGGCGAAGCCAACTGCACTGGATTCGCTATCTCTGCGCAGAGGGCATTGATGCGGTCACAATACTCAGCTCCATCTTCATCAAGTGCACGTGAATAGTCAGCATCGACGGTGCTTTCCTTCGAGAAGCCATCGTGTTCAAAACACCGCATGACCAAAGTGGGTTCCACTTGCCTCCATGCATACACAATAACACGTATGGCCTCGAGGAGGTCGATGGAGTACTCTTTGCCGTTGTCGAAGCAAAGGAGCATGCGCTCGAGCAGGTGGTGGCGGTAAATCTTCCTTGTGTGTTGAATGACGCCTTGGTCCATTGGCCGCGAGATCGACGTGGTGTTCGGAGGAAGAAATACCATCTGGATAACTTTCAAGTGTGGGATGACGCCATGCGCTGGGCAATTATCAACAAAGAAGAGTACATTCCTGCCTGTGGCCGCGAACTTGCGGCCAACCTGCCGAACATAATCTTCAAATATTGCGCCTGTGACCCAAGCTTTCTTGCTGTGCCGGTATGATAAGCTCATCTCCTGGCGGCAGCCGTGCATTTTTAAAGCAGCGAGGCTTCCCACTCTTTCCAACTACAAGTAGCGGCAGCTTGTGTTTGCCACACATGTTTGCACCGAACAGAACAACGATTCTTTCCTTGCCCTGCTTTTGACCCTTGACCGCGGTGTCCTTCACTGCAAATGTTTGCAGCATCTTGTAAAAAAGGACTGCCTTGTCAACGTTGTACACATCGTCTGTACTGTACTCGCTAAGCAATGGAGCCAACGTGTGTTCCTTCCAGGCGTCGATGACCTTCTTGTTTGCGCTGCTGCTCTCGCCACAGACTGCTACGAAGGTCAAATTATTGCGCTCTTTAAAACTGCTGAACCATCCATTGCTACACTTGAACTCTGCGTGCCGAAGTTGTAGAGCCAAGTCGCTGGCCATCTCCCGCAGTATCATCCCATTGACGGGAAGGTGGGCTGCGTTTGCTTTCTGCATCCAGCGAAGTAAAGCTGATTTCACATCTTGGTACGTGGGAGCCCGTACTTGCGACCGCTTCAAAAAGAAAAGGGGGAGTTATATATGCAGTTGAATCCCGCTACAACGAAATTTACGGTGCCCGAAAAAAATTCGTTCTTCGTTATCACGGAAATTTGATACGAAACGCAGAAATAATTGCCCAAGCAGCAGCAAAAACTTCTAATGCCAAAAATCTGTAAGCATGGCTTGCTTGCGCTTCATGGTGAGCAATGCTGTCACGTGATTTTCACATTCAGTCTACAGACCCATCGCGACATCGTCATCACGGATATCAACAAAATTCCTCATTACATCGAAAGCGTCCATCACCTGTGAGGCAGTTGCCTCAGCAGGCACATCCTGTACGTCATCTTCGACATCAGAAGAGTCTTCATCATTGCAGGCGGCTTTGATAATCTGCTCATCATTCACCTCTTCATGAACTATAGCACAATCGTCAGCACCGATGTATTCATCAAGCTCGAGATTAGGCAACACGTTTCCCATTTTTTCCAGTGTTTCCCAGGCGGCCGTGATCCCCGGTGCCGCTGACGCCTCTTCGTCGGTGTTGCGCTAGCAGAGTCTAAGGATAATGAATAAAGGGAAAATGAGACACCCACCTGTTCGTAGCAATTGCTGCAAAGGAAACCCATACGGGTTCCTCAAAAGAAAAGCCTCATAGTTGAAGAAAAATTCGTCCTGGTCAGGGACTTTTTCTTCAACTATGAGGCTTTTCTTTTTAGGAACCCGTATGGGTTTCCTTTGTAGCAATTGCTACGAACAGGTGGATGTCTCATTTTCCCTTTATTCATTACTTCTCTCCACCTTGCGGGTTTCCGCAGAACTACTACGTCAGAGTCTAAGGATAGATCTTCGGCAAATCCGGGTGCCTAAAACAGTTTGCAATTATTGAGTGACCCAGTGTGTTCCAGGCAGCAGACATAATTTGCAGTGCCACGTACATGTCCACCTTCGTGTCTTGGCCGGTTTTACTGTTGAAGAGCAGCCGCTGAATTAACCTCCCGCGGTAAGCGCGCTTCAGGCTCAGAATCACACCCTGGTCGAGAGGGTGTAGGACAGATGTGCAATTTGTAGGGGAAAACATCAGCTCCGTGTTAGTGAGCTTGACTTCTTCGGAGTGATGGTCTGATCAATTGTCCAGAAGCAAGCAAACTTTATGGTCCTGCCGCTTCATGTTGCAGTCGAATGCCACCACCCACTCTGTGAAAATAGCGCGGGTCGTCCATGACTTGTTCGCCTTGTACTGCACAGGTAGGCTACGGGATCCCTTGAAACAGTGCGGCTTGGCACTTTTCCAATGACTAATGGAGGACGCTTGTCAGAGCCATCCATGTTTGTGCAAAGCAGCGCCGTCACACATTTTTTGCTGTTTGCCGCCGTGACAGCGCTGCCCCTTAATGTTGAGCATCCTGGCCGGCAACATCTTGTAGAATAGCCCAGTCTCATTGGCATTGTAGATGTCTGCCGGCGTGAAGTTGCCTAAAATGCCGGCCACATTGCTCACCTTCCAAGCTCCGTCAACGTCTGCGGACATCGATTTGCTGCACAACACTTTTCCGATGATGTTATGGAGGACCTTGAAACAGTTCAGCCAGCCAACGCTGGCTTTAAAATCGTCAATGCTGAGTAGGCAGGCGTGGTTCAAGGCTTTTTGCTGGACGATGCTTCCATTGAGGAGGAAGTTCTTGCCTCGTACTTCAACACATCACGCATGCACCACCTTGTCCAGCTCTTCATGGAGGGGCCGCGTCACCTTTTTGTGCTTGGAAGATGTGCCTGAAGCAAGTGCCTTTTTTACGCTGTCCTTATTTCCTAGAATCGTACACAGCAAACTGGCCGGAATCCCAAAGTCTTCAGCGATTGCCACTTCCTTCCTTCCACTCACAGCTTGGGTGATGATTTCAGCTTTCTGCTTGAGGGAAAGGGTTTTGCGTTGACATCTCGTCCCACGCATGGATGAAAGCTCGTTGTCGAAGAGACACGCTGCGAGTGACGTGACCACGAAAAAAAAAACGCAAAATGGCGAAACTGCAATCACATGATTTCGTGCTTACTACGGCTTTGGTTTTAACTTAAACTTTTGCCAATAACACTTGTTCTGGTTTTGATTTTGACTGCGAAAATTTCGTTGAAGCGGAAACGCTCACCAAAAATGGCTCGTGCAGAGAAACTTGGGGTTATAATTTCTATGGGATACTGACGGGGAAATAAGAATTATTCGTTGTAGCGGTATTCATTGTGGCGGGATTCAACTGTGCTAGATATATATGAATATGCTAGTTCTATGAAGGCCGGGTGTATTACTGTGTAATAAAACTTTGAAATGATCAATCAAAGGTGTATTTTCTATACAGCAACTATCAGCGTAGTCAAGCATGCTTGGTACGCAGACCACTATAGGGATGTATTCTCAGAAGATCACTTTCAGAGGTAGTTTCACTTTTGCGAGGATCAACAATGGACAGCTGCACACAAGCGTCGGGCAAATGCAAGAATCTTGACGGCTGAATCGTGAAATCTCGCAAAAGTGAAGCTATCGCTCAATGTGATCGTCGGAGAATGTTGCCTCAGGCGGCGGCAGCCAATAGTAGGTATCAGCAGACTTACAGGCCGCCAGGCTTACAAACTGACAGACTTACAGGCTGACAGGCTTACAGGCTGACAGGCTTACAGGCTGACAGACTTACAGGCTGACAGACTTACAGGCTGACAGACTTACAGGCTGACAGACTTACAGGCTGACAGACTTACAGGCTGACAGACTTACAAGCCAAAATAACGTATAGCCGACAAGCTGACAGGCTGACAGCCTGTTGGGTTTCTTGACTGGGAGGGACAGACGGGGGCATTCGTATTGCGGCGCTAGAGGTGAAATTCTTGGACCGTCGCAAGACGAACTACTGCGAAAGCATTTGCCAAGAATGTTTTCTTTGATCAAGAACGAAAGTCAGAGGTTCGAAGGCGATCAGATACCGCCCTAGTTCTGACCATAAACGATGCCAACCAGCGATCCGCCTGAGTTACTCAAATGACTCGGCGGGCAGCTTCCGGGAAACCAAAGTGTTTGGGTTCCGGGGGAAGTATGGTTGCAAAGCTGAAACTTAAAGGAATTGACGCAAGGACACCACCAGGAGTGGAGGCTGCGGCTTAATTTGACTCAACACGGGAAAACTTACCCGGCCCGGACAATGGGAGGATTGACAGATTGAGAGCTCTTTCTTGATTCGGTGGATGGTGGTGCATGGCCGTTCTTAGTTGGTGGAGCGATTTGTCTGGTTAATTCCGATAACGAACGAGACTCTAGCCTATTAAATAGGTGCGGGGTTCCCAGCACCTTACAACCTTCTTAGAGGGACAAGTGGCTCCTAGCCGCACGAAACAGAGCAATAACAGGTCTGTGATGCCCTTAGATGTCCGGGGCCGCACGCGCGCTACACTGAAGGAAGCAGCGTGTCTTTATCCCTGTCTGAAAAGACTGGGTAACCCGTGGAACTTCTTTCGTGATTGGGATAGGGGCTTGCAATTGTTCCCCTTGAACGAGGAATTCCCAGTAAGCGCGAGTCATAAGCTCGCGTTGATTACGTCCCTGCCCTTTGTACACACCGCCCGTCGCTACTACCGATTGAATGATTTAGTGAGGTCTTCGGACCGATGTCCGGCGCGGCCTTTCGGTTGCGCCGGTCTGTTGGAAAGATGACAAAACTTGATCATTTAGAGGAAGTAAAAGTCGTAACAAGGTTTCCGTAGGTGAACCTGCGGAAGGATCATTACCGGATTGTGAAGGGTGACGAGCGCCATTGTTTCAACCCCGTGTGGGTGAAGCAGCTCGCTGCGCCCGACGCTTTCCGCCGCTGGCCCCGCTTGGACGTGGGGACGGCTATACCCGAACATGCCGGGGACTGCCTGAATTTTGAGGGGCGCCCCGTGCCAAATTTGTTGCGCCCAGTGGACGCAGGCTGCAACCTTGGACGGTTGGCTTGGCCGCGCCCGCGGGTAGAAACGGCGTAACGCACAATGGGTGGGCTTTCTGTCCGCCTCGGCGCTCTTGCGCGGAAGGGGAGTAAGACGACCCGACCTGCTGCTTTGCCCAGTACGAGGGGAACGGCGAAGCGTGCGGTCGGTCAAGGAACTGACGGTCGAGAGCTGCTGCCGCTTAGTACACACGGAACCGTGGTGCGAGCGCTATCCCGTCCTCCGCGGCAAACGCTGCCGAGTCTGAAAAGGCTGCCGGCTGCCGGTCGCTTCCTGCGGCGAGTATGGAGTAACGACCCGACTTTGTTGCTGCCCAAGTACTAAAGGAACGGTGTGGCGCTCGGTCGGTCATGGAACTGGCGGTATGAGGGTGCGGCTGCCAAGTACGGAAGGAACCGTGGCCTAAAGCGCTCTCCCGTCCTCCGCGGCAAATGCTGCCGAGCCCGACAGGGCCGGCGGCTGCCGGTCGGCTCCTGCTCGTGACGCGCGAGGTGTCCGAGATCGCGGTTCAACGCGACGACGTCTGCAGGCTATTTGCCCGCCGCCGAAGTAAAGGCGGCGTTGCTGCGAAGTACCGAAGGAAACGCGGCTTTGCTACGTCGGAAGCGTTCTGCGGTTAGCGGACTTGTGCGCTTTGGGAAGGCGCCGCACGTCGAAAGAGGAAAAGTACGGACAGACGAGGGACCGCAGTCCCGGATTCGAACGCACTTGCGGCCAAGCACTTGCTGGCTTCGTCTTCCACCTCAAGTAGACTTGTTGTGGCTCCGGCACTGAAAGCCCCTCCCTGGCACTGGCCGAGTGGTTTTGGAGAGCTGCGCGAGTACGCACGCCGAAAGAGCACACGCCGAAAGGCGCTCTTCGAAACCACACACAGGGAGACGCCACGTGCCTGAAACACTGGTTGTACTGTACTGAATTGAACAAACTATTTTTCACGA
>NC_134578.1:126620425-126645425 GCF_050947875.1 Dermacentor variabilis
GAACGAGGTGACAGTAGTAGGGTGGGCCGTCACGCTCGAAGGTAGGACTTCGGTCCGACGATGACCCAACGTAAATGGGTACAGGATGTATAGCTCTGGCTAGCGACCCGGCCCTGGAATGCGGCTCGGTAGGTCGACATGCCGAGCTGCACCCAGTATGAGCAAAGGTCCTGGGAAGGGCGCCCGGCCCTGACCGAACCGTGTAAGGTCGGGGGGATACTTTTTGGCGGGCCAATACTTCTTATGCCGTAGTGCACGCTTAGGGCGAGACGTGGCGCTATCTGGTGTCTGAAGGACGCCAAAGCCACACCGGACGGTGCCATAGTACTCCCTTAGGGCGAGACGCGGCGCTGGTAGCGCTAACTCACGCTAACGGTCTGCATTCCGGTACAGCCATGCTGTATACAGTACTTTCTTGAAAAGCATGGCTTGCGCCTTCTATTTTCTTTTTTTAGTTTAATTTTTCTTTCCTTAAGGCGCTCAACACTTGGTTAAAATTGTTTCTGCTGCTACTGGAGCAAAAAAAAACATAGGGGGAGTGAATAAGAATCAAACAAGTCACGCACTGATGCCGCTTACACGTAGCCTAAAATCATTTTCTTTTCTTTCATGTCATTTTTCGATCATTTTTTTTCCTGGCTACGTATAATCAGGCCCGTTTCCCTCGAATACGCCACGCAATGGCTACGTATGCACAAAATAATTGCAGCTTAATCTTGCCCGTATCTGTTTTTTTTCTTTTTTTTAGATATCAGGGCTCAGAATTTTACATCCACTCACGCGTCGTGGGGCGGAGCTAGGGGGTATACATAAGCCAGACATTTGCGGTAGCAGTCTCAGTCTACTGTATCCTGCTACACGCCGGAGTCGTCTGCACCGATGCGCGGCTGAAGCCTGCTGGTCTTGCCCCGGGCCCGGTATCCGCTCCTGTTGTCGTGAGAGGCAGCATTTTTTTCTTCTCTTTTTTTTAGTATTAAAGTTATGGGGTGAATTCCAATTCGATTAATTCCTTTAAGACTGGCTGTTTATATTTTTTTGTCAGCCGAGTCGTTCTGTTCAAAGTTCTCCAATGGTTTAAACAAATAATTCTATTTCAAGGCAACACACTTCCCATAAGAATGCTCAGGCAAATCCTTCCTATGGCTCATAGCAGTTTAATTAATTTTTCCAGAAATCAGGATTTATTTCCAGTTGCGCTAAGCGCATAAAAGCCATGCAACGGCATTAATTAAACACAGCACTGGCGGCTCGGTGGCGGGCATTCATGCGTTCATTCTTTCTTGAACGTTTTCTGCCGAGTCGCCATGTTGCTGTGTAACATTTTTTCCGCTTGTTTCACGTTCCTAGTAATTATGCATTTTGACTGTTAGTAAGAGGAGGGCGCTATCTGGTGTCTGAAGGACGCCAAATCCACACCGGACGGTGCCATAGTACTCCCTTAGGGCGAGACGCGGCGCTGGCAGCGCTAACTCACGCTAACGGTCCGCATTCCGGTACAGCCATGCTGTATACAGTACTTTCTTGAAAAGCATGGCTTGCGCCTTCTATTTTCTTTTTTTAGTTTAATTTTTCTTTCCTTACGGCGCTCAACACTTGGTTAAAATTGTTTCTGCTGCCACTGCTACTGGAGCAAAAAAAAACATAGTGGGAGTGAATAAGAATCAAACAAGTCACGCTCTGATGCCGCTTACACGTAGCCTAAAATCATTTTCTTTTCTTTCATGTCATTTTTCGATCATTTTTTTTTTCCTGGCTACGTATAATCAGGCCCGTTTCCCTCGAATACGCCACGCAATGGCTACGTATGCACAAAATAATTGCAGCTTAATGTTGCCCGTATCTGTTCTTTTTCTTTTTTTTAGATATCAGGGCTCAGAATTTTACATCCACTCACGCGTCGTGGGGCGGAGCTAGGGGGTATACATAAGCCAGACATTTGCGGTAGCAGTCTCAGTCTACTGTATCCTGCTACACGCCGGAGTCGTCTGCACCGATGCGCGGCTGAAGCCTGCTGGTCTTGCCCCGGGCCCGGTATCCGCTCCTGATGTCGTGAGAGGCAGCATTTTTTTCTTCTCTTTTTTTTTAGTATTAAAGTTATGGGTTGAATTCCAATTCGATTAATTCCTTTAAGACCGGCTGTTTATTTTTTTTGTCAGGCGAAACGTTCTCTTCAAAGTTCTCGAATGGTTTAAACAAATAATTCTATTTCAAGGCAACACACTTCCCATAAGAATGCTCAGGCAACTCCTTCCTATGGCTCATAGCAGTTTAATTAATTTTTCCAGAAATCAGGATTTATTTCCAGTTGCGCTAAGCGCATAAAAGCCATGGAACGGCATTAATTAAACACAGCACTGGCGGCTGCGGCGGCGCATAATATACAGTAGACTGTATACAGTATACAGTAGCAGGATACAGTAGACTGAGACTGCTACCGCAAATGTCTGGCTTATGTATACCCCCTAGCTCCGCCCCACGACGCGTGAGTGGATGTAAAATTCTGAGCCCTGATATCTAAAAAAAAAAGAAAAGAACAGATACGGGCAAGATTAAGCTGCAATTATTTTGTGCATACGTAGCCATTGCGTGGCGTATTCGAGGGAAACGGGCCTGATTATACGTAGCCAGGAAAAAAAATGATCGAAAAATGACATGAAAGAAAAGAAAATGATTTTAGGCTACGTGTAAGCGGCATCAGTGCGTGACTTGTTTGATTCTTATTCACTCCCCCTATGTTTTTTTTTTGCTCCAGTAGCAGTGGCAGCAGAAACAATTTTAACCAAGTGTTCAGCGCCTTAAGGAAAGAAAAATTAAACTAAAAAAAGAAAATAGAAGGCGCAAGCCATGCTTTTCAAGAAAGTACTGTATACAGCATGGCTGTACCGGAATGCGGACCGTTAGCGTGAGTTAGCGCTGCCAGCGCCGCGTCTCGCCCTAAGGGAGTACTATGGCACCGTCCGGTGTGGCTTTGGCGTCCTTCAGACACCAGATAGCGCCACGTCTCGCCCTAAGCGTGCACTACGGCATAAGAAGTATTGGCCCGCCAAAAAGTATCCCCCCGACCTTACACGGTTCGGTCAGGGCCGGGCGCCCTTCCCAGGACCTTTGCTCATACTGGGTGCAGCTCGGCATGTCGACTTACCGAGCCGCATTCCAGGGCCGGGTCGCTAGCCAGAGCTATACATCCTGTACCCATTTACGTTGGGTCATCGTCGGACCGAAGTCCTACCTTCGAGCGTGACGGCCCACCCTACTACTGTCACCTCGTTCGTCGTGTTGTGGGCAGCCCACGTACTCGAGTAGGCGGGGGCGATAACTCCCCGAATGCCCCCCGTGAAAGGCACCTCTGCCAGGCGCCGAAGCGTCCTCGAGCTTGGTGATTCCCTTGTACACCAGGCCTCTGGCTGAGAAGCCATCTCTCCCCACATTTTTATAGCGGATGGGTTGACCGCCAGCCCTTTCCCAAAAGGGCCTCCCATGTCAGTGACAGGAGGCCTGAGTCCTGACACCAGGAAACTCCCGATTGTCACCTTATGGTACTACTCCCAAACCCGAAGGCGTGGTTTCGCTTCCTCGCCCTCTTAGCCACTTTGCTGTGTTGCCCGAGGCGCCCACGAGGAGGGGGGACGAGGTAAGACACAGGCAGCGCTTCCTTGATCGAGATCACCGGCTTGGATTACACGAGAGCGCCACCTCTCCCAGCGTAGTCTCCTGTGACCTGTGTGGATCTCCTGCACTTCGGTGCGGCACCACACATGCAACCTAGCTCGAATTCACTCACGCAGCCTCCAATGAGCTGGATTACAGGGGCTCGCAAGGTCCCCCGGCTTTAGATGGCGAGGTCGTCCTGACACCTGGGATCTAGACGTACCTCGCCTCTCATCCCGAACCTACCTTTCGGATGGTTGTGTCTGCCTCCATGCTTGGATTACAAGGAGGCGCAACCCTCCCCGGCCTTAGGCACCACCTCTAGCACCACTATCTGCCATCGACCGACGTGCACAGCCTCGAAGCTGGATTACAGAGGGTCGCCACACCCTCCAGCGTCAATGCGCAACTGTCTGCCATTGACCGACGTGCACGGCCTCCAAGAAGCTGGATTACAGAGGGTCGCCACACCCTCCAGCGTCAGCTGCCAAGACGCAAGTGTACTCCTAACCAGGTCACACGGTTTATGCACACAAACCGTGATGCCCCATCCTTTTGGACGGGTGGAGACCCACCTGTGACTGGACCAACCACCCGAGCTCCGCTTGGATTACAGGACGATGCTGGACGTCCCGCTCGTAGCATGGAAGTACCAAGCCACAACGCCTCAGCACAAGAGACAGCACAAGAGAGTCATAGTTACACTCGCCGCTTACCCGCTCTTTTACAGCGCAGCTCTTTGGCGTCCGTTCCTGGGTTTCGCGTCGGCGTCGTCGTCGGCCTCGTAACCAGCTCCGCCCCCCTTTCATCCCCCCAGCGCTAGCAGCGATCGACTGATACCGGTGGATGCCGCTGACGCCGCTAGAGAGTCAAGATAACGTGACTGCATAGAACACCGTCGCCGCCATGCAGAAAGAGGAGGAAAGGGTCCCCCCCCTGTTCTTGTGTGGCGGATAGGGTGCTCTTCAGTTGCCGACACGCCGGTTATTCCTTGTCCCTGAAACCAACTCCGCAGCTGGGGTTGACTCACTATCGGCGTCAGCGGCATCAGTCAGTCGCTAATATCTCTTCCCTCCTCCCTTTATCGTGTTGTCCGCTTGCTGCGCGCGCTTCCGCCCCCATCGTTTGCCGCTGGGTGTACACGCCGCCCCCCTCCCCCCTCTTCCTGCGAGTCTCCGGTTGTCAAAGCGCCGGCTCGAACTTAGTTTCTTTCTTCGCTCCTCCTCCAATGCAACCCCTGTGCGGTGGCAATCAGAGAGCCAGATCGGTGGCGGCGGATCTGTATATGTGCACCGCCCGACCCGAAATTGCCGCTGCCGTTCGCCCTGTGCGGTGGCAATCAGAGAGCCAGATCGGTGGCGGCTTGACATAAAGACAAACAGCAATTTCCTAACACTTATGCGGGAGAACATCCCGTTCCTCTCGCTCGTAACGCGTCCCACGGCTGTGACAACCTCGCGAGGCACTTGTATAGATCTCGTCTTTGAGAATCAAGTATTGGTGTACCAAGTCGAACATATATCAGTCTATTTCTCCGACCACAATGCTTCCTTCATGACTGTCAAGAACTGTTAGTGGAGTCTTTGTTAAAGGAATACGTGTGAAAAATAAAAAAAAAATTCTGATAGCGCATACATGTGTTGCTCGATTTCTTTGCCTCAATCTATCCAAAAGGTGAAACAGCTTATTTGCTGCGCTCAAATTTCGCATTAGGAAGTAACGTAATCGTCGGCGTCTTTTTTTGAATTTCTTTACGTTGACATTCAGAGCACTGGGCAGAAATCACATTGCGTCAGCACCGTCAACGGCCCTAGCAATGCTTTGTTTTAATTAGACAGTCGGATTCCCCCGGTCCGTGCCAGTTCTGAGTTGGCTGTTTTCTGCCGGCCGAACCAAGAACCCCAGCCCGACCGGCTCAGCCCTCAGAGCCAATCCTTTTCCCAAGGTTACGGATCCGTTTTGCCGACTTCCCTTACCTACATTGGTCTATCGACTGCAGGCTGTTCACCTTGGAGACCTGCTGCGGATGTGGGTACGGTCCGGCACGAAAATCACACTCCCTCACTCGGATTTTCAAGGGCCGACAGGAGCGCACCGGACAGCGCAAGAGCCGCACTGCTCTACGGAGCCACCGTCCCTATGTCGGGGTGAACCCATTCCAGGGACTCGATCTCCTTACAGAGAAAAGAAAACTCTTCCCGGGGCTCCCATCGGCGTCTCCGAGCTGGTTTGCGTTGCCGCACTGGGTCCCGAAGGACCGATCTCCGTAGCCGGGTTCGGGACTGTTAACCCGATTCCCTTTTGGTTGCAGCGGGGCGTCTCCGATTTACAGACTGAGCTGCACAAACGCGCCCGCTTCTGAAAGGATTTCTCCTTTCCCTAAGGACCGACTGGCCCATGTTCAACTGCTGTTCACATGGAACCCTTCTCCACTTCAGTCCTCAAGGTTCTCACTTGAGTATTTGCTACTACCACAAAGATCTGCACCAGCGGCGGCTCCAGGCGGGCTCACGCCCGACACCTTCAACGCCCACCGCTGCGGCCCTCCTACTCGTCGCGGCTTAGCACCCCCACATTTCGTGCTTTTCTGCCGGCGACGGCCGGGGATAGGCGCGACGCTAGAGCGCCATCCATTTTCGGTGCTAGTTGCTTCGGCAGGTGAGTTGTTACACACTCCTTAGCGGATTCCGACTTCCATGGCCACCGTCCTGCTGTCTTAAGCAACCAACACCCTTCATGGGTTCTCATGAGCGTCCCGACTCGGGCGCCTTACGCCGGCGTTTGGTTTATCCCACAGCGCCAGTTCTGCTTACCAAAAGTGGCCCACTTGGCACTCCCATCGCAGCGGGAGGCCTCAACCCAGAAGGCCTCCCGTACACCCATTGAAAGTTTGAGAATAGGTTGAGGACGTTTCGACCCCAATGCCTCTAATCATTCGCTTTAACAGGTGTGACTGCTCTCCCATTGAGCGCCAGCTATCCTGAGGGAAACTTCGGAGGGAACCAGCTACTAGATGTTTCGATTGGTCTTTCGCCCCTATACCCAGGTCGGACGATCGATTTGCACGTCAGAATCGCTGCGGACCTCCACAAGAGTTTCCTCTAGCCTCGTCCTGCCCGGGCATAGTTCACCATCTTTCGGGTGCCAACGTGTGCGCTCTCGCTCCGCCCCGGCGACGAGTGAGCGCCTGGGACGGGCCGTTGCTGCTCCCTTTTTCAGACCCCTGTGCGGTCCGGGATCGCAACGCAGCCCGCAAGGGGCCTTCACGTTTCATTGCGCGATTGGGTTTCGAGAGACCCATTGACTCGCGCACATGTTAGACTCCTTGGTCCGTGTTTCAACACGGGTCGGGTGGGTTACCGACCTACTCGCCGCAAACCACGATAGCGCCTCCGCGGGAGAATCGCCCCGCTCGCAGTGGCTTCTCGCCGGCCAACCCGCCGCCACGGGACCAACCCGGACGACAGGAGACGACAAGCTTGCCCAGCGGGTTCTCCGCTCCGTTTCCGGAGGGCGTCATCGTTCGGGCCTCCCGACAGCCGGGAGAAGCTCATGGGGCCTGGACGGGTTGACGAACTTCTCGTGCACGGCGAGGTATAACTCCCGCGAGCCGTCCCCGAAGGGACGGGCAGGTCACCTCCATAGCCGGACTCAAAGTCGTGCTTTTCCCATTGACCCGCGTCTGTCGCGGCGTTCTACCGGCGGTGGGAAGTGCGCACCCTGGAGACCGCGTCTGCGTGCTAGCAGCCGGAACAGCCCCCCGAAGGGGGCCGTTTACCCGACGCCGCCGGCTCCGCGGTCTTCCGGAGACTGAATCCCACCGCTTTCGAGCTTCGAGGGCCCACCCGTTTTACTCTAAGCGGTTTCACGTACTCTTGAACTCTCTCTTCAAAGTTCTTTTCAACTTTCCCTCACGGTACTTGTGAACTATCGGTCTCTCGGTCGTATTTAGCCTTAGATGGAGTTTACTACCCACTTAGGGCTGCACTCTCAAGCAACCCGACTCACGGGAGGCTTCATCCCGGGCGCGCAACGGCGGAGACGGGCCTGGCACCCACTCTGGGACAAGCCCCTGTCAGGGGGACTTGTACCGTCGCAAACACCCGAGAACGTCGCCTCCCATACACCACATTTTCCGACCGCCTACAAGGACGGGGGATTCGGTGCTGGTCTCGGTCCCGTTTCGCTCGCAGCATCTCGGGGAATCCCTGTTGGTTTCTTTTCCTCCGCTTAGTGATATGTTTAAATTCAGCGGGCTGTCTCGCCTGATCTGAGGTCGACAACGGATACATCGCTTTCGCCCATTCCGGCATGACCGAGTACGACGCCCTGCCACGTCCTTGCGGACGAGGCTGGCAGGCGGCACAACGCCTGCGCGCGTGCGTCATACGAGCGGTATGCCGAAAAGGACTCGACACGTTCGAAAACCCAGCGCCAACCGAGTACGACGCCCTACCACGTCCTTCGCCCAACACGGAACTACTTATAGACGAGGCTGGCAGGCGGTGAACCGCCTGCACGCGTGCGGCGCACGAGCAGTTGCGTGGTAAGCGACCGTGTCTGAAGCCCAAACACCACCGAGGCAAAGATCGCCTTAGCAGCGCGCCGCTTCAGCAGGCACCGCAGGGACGACTAAAACCTGGCGGGGGGCATCGTCTCGTGTAGCGTCGCCCCTGCCCCAACTGTAGTGGCCCAGTCTTTAGGGGACAGAGAGTGCGAAGCACTTGGACCGACGGCGGACTACGACGGAACGCGTCAGCTCGGCCAACGCTCTCGAAGGAGACATTTTCCGTTTCGCGGCAATTTCTGCGCCGTGCCGTGCTCTTCTCGCTCGCAGACGGCGCTATCGCGGCGAACCGCTTTCGGGGGCCACCCTTCTCCTCCCCGCTCCTCGAAAGAATCTGCAGATTCCTGCGACGAAGCCCGGAAGGGGTGCCCACACAGCTGCGGTGACACGAACGAGCGACCAGCTCCGGAGCTCGACGTACTCCGAAGGCAAACAACGCAGATTGCGATCGCTTCCGACTCTCTCGCAAACGTGCGCGCTACATGGCAACGGACGTTGGCACCTCTTGCTTGGACCGCTCTTTCCCTGCAGGTATCCGACACCATCCTGCGGCGGTCTTGCTAGAGGCGCGCACACGTCACCCTGCAGTAGATTATAATGCCTGGTTTCCGTCTCTACGAAGATTTGGCACAACGGCTCGCCACCGTCTCCTTTTTTGTGAGGTCGCTGGTGCGTGGCATTAGCGCTCAACGTACTGTCCATGATGCCGACGCGGTCAAAACGAGTCGACAGACGCACCTTCCCTGTGCGCCGAAGGCTCTCTTGATATGGGATCCGACCCTCAGACAGACGAAGCCAGACGAATACAGACGAAGGGAAGACCCAAGGCCGCAATGTGCGTTCAAAGAATCAGTGCTCAGTATGTCCTGCAATTCACACCGTCTCGCACTGGCTGCGTTCTTCATCGACCCGAGAACCGAGTGATCCACCGCTTAGAGTCGTGAAAAATAGTTTGTTCAATTCAGTAAGTACAACCAGGGTTTCAGGCACGTGGCGTCTCCCTGTGTGTGGTTTCGAAGAGCGCCTTTCGGCGTGTGCTCTTTCGGCGTGCGTACTCGCGCAGCTCTCCAAAACCACTCGGCCAGTGTCAGGGAGGGGCTTTCTGCTCCGGAGCCACAACAAGTCTACTTGAGGCGGAAGACGAAGCCAGCAAGTGCTTGGCCGCAAGTGCGTTCGAATCCGGGACTACGGTCCCTCGTCTGGCCGTACTTTTCCTCTTTCGACGTGCGGCGCCTTCCCAAAGCGCACAAGTCCGCTAACCGCAGAACGCTTCCGACGTAGCAAAGCCGCGTTTCCTTCGGTACTTCGCAGCAACGCCGCCTTTCCCTCGGCGGCGGGCAAATAGCCTGCAGACGTCGTCGCATTGAACCGTAATCTCGGACACCTCGCGCGTCACGAGCAGGAGCCGACCGGCAGCCGCCGGCCCTGTCGGGCTCGGCAGCATTTGCTGCGGAGGACGGGAGAGCGCTTTAGGCCACGGTTCCTTCCGTACTTGGCAGCCGCCCCCTCATACCGCCAGTTCCATGACCGACCGAGCGCCACATCGTTCCTTTAGAACTTGGGCAGCAACAAAGTCGGGTCGTTACTCCATACTCGCCGCAGGAAGCGACCGGCAACCGCCAGCCTTTTCAGACTCGGCAGCGTTTGCCGCGGAGGACGGGAGAGCGCTCGCACCACGGTTCCGTGTGTACTAAGCGGCAGCAGCTCTCGACCGTCAGTTCCTTGACCGACCGCACGCTTCGCCGTTCCCCTCGTACTGGGCAAAGCAGCAGGTCGGGTCGTCTTACTCCCCTTCCGCGCAAGAGCGCCGAGTCGGACAGAAAGCCCACCCATTGTGCGTTACGCCGTTTCTACCCGCGGGCGCGGCCAAGCCAACCGTCCAAGGTTGCAGCCTGCGTCCACTGGGCGCAACAAATTTGGCACGGGGCGCCCTTCAAAATTCAGGCAGTCCCCGGCATGTTCGGGTATAGCCGTCCCCACGTCCAAGCGGGGCCAGCGGCGGAAAGCGTCGGGCGCAGCGAGCTGCTTCACCCACACGGGGTTGAAACAATGGCGCTCGTCACCCTTCACAATCCGGTAATGATCCTTCCGCAGGTTCACCTACGGAAACCTTGTTACGACTTTTACTTCCTCTAAATGATCAAGTTTGGTCATCTTTCCAACAGACCGGCGCAACGGAAAGGCCGCGCCGGACATCGGTCCGAAGACCTCACTAAATCATTCAATCGGTAGTAGCGACAGGCGGTGTGTACAAAGGGCAGGGACGTAATCAACGCGAGCTTATGACTCGCGCTTACTGGGAATTCCTCGTTCAAGGGGAACAAGTGCAAGCCCCTATCCCAATCACGAAAGAAGTTCCACGGGTTACCCAGTCTTTTCAGACAGGGATAAAGACACGCTGCTTCCTTCAGGGTAGCGCGCGTGCGGCCCCGGACATCTAAGGGCATCACAGACCTGTTATTGCTCTGTTTCGTGCGGCTAGGAGCCGCTTGTCCCTCTAAGAAGGTTGTAAGGTGCTGGGAACCCCGCACCTATTTAATAGGCTAGAGTCTCGTTCGTTATCGGAATTAACCAGACAAATCGCTGCACCAACTAAGAACGGCCATGCACCACCATCCACCGAATCAAGAAAGAGCTCTCAATCTGTCAATCCTCCGATTGTCCGGGCCGGGTAAGTTTTCCCGTGTTGAGTCAAATTAAGCCGCAGGCTCCACACCTGGTGGTGCCCTTCCGTCAATTCCTTTAAGTTTCAGCTTTGCAACCATACTTCCCCCGGAACCCAAACACTTTGGTTTCCCGGAAGCTGCCCGCCGAGTCATTTGAGTAACTCAGGCGGATCGCTGGTTGGCATCGTTTATGGTCAGAACTAGGGCATTATCTGATCGCCTTCGAACCTCTGACTTTCGTTCTTGATCAAAGAAAACATTCTTGGCAAATGCTTTCGCAGTAGTTCGTCTTGCGACGGTCCAAGAATTTCACCTCTAGCGCCGCAATACGAATGGCCCCGTCTGTCCCTCTTAATCGTTACCTCGTATTCCAAAAACCAACAGAACAGAAACGAGGTCTTGTTCTATTATTCCATGCAAGTTTATTCAGGCGACTCGCCTGCGTTGAGCACTCTAATTTTTTCAAAGTAAAAGCACCGGCCTTCTCGAGGCACACAATGAAGTGCACCAAGAAAGGACCGGCATGATGTTCAGTCCGAGCCGTCGCATCGGGTAGATGCACTACACGTCTGGAACTGAGATCCAACTACGAGCTTTTTAACCGCAGCAGCTTTAGTATACGCTATTGGAGCTGGAAATACCGCGGCTGCTGGCACCAGACTTGCCCTCCAATTGATCCTCGTTAAAGGATTTAGAGTGTACTCATTTCAATTACGGGGCCTCAAAAGAGTCCCGTATTGTTATTTTTCGTCACTACCTCCCCGTGCCGGGAGTGGGTAATTTGCGCGCCTGCTGCCTTCCTTGGATGTGGTAGCCGTTTCTCAGGCTCCCTCTCCGGAATCGCACCCTGATTCTCCGTTACGCGTAACAATCATGGTAAGCAAGTAACCTACCATCGCAAGTTGATAAGGCAGACACTTGAAAGAAACGTCGCCGGCTCGTGGCCATGCGATCAGCACAAAGTTATCCAGAGTCACCACACAATACGGGCCGAAACCCGATCGATCTTGGTCTAATAAAAGCACCCGTCGCCCAAAGGGCTTCAGGCTCACTGCATGTATTAGCTCTAGAATTGCCACAGTTATCCAAGTAGGAAGAAACGATCTAAGGAACCATAACTGATTTAATGAGCCATTCGCGGTTTCGCCTTATTTCGGCATGTACTTAGACATGCATGGCTTAATCTTTGAGACAAGCATATGATTACTGGCAGGATCAACCAGGTAATCGTTCAACTGCGCGTCCAGCCTTTCAAGCAGGCCGGACGCCGTTTTTGCGATGCCGAGGCCACCTTCAGGCGCCCCAACACGCTTCGTTCTCGCAAAGTGTAGCACTTTGCACAGTCCGAGACGACGGCGTTCGAGCTCGCTACGGCGCCCTCCCCGCAGGGCCGGGTATCGCCACGCGGCAAGAACCACGCAACATTCTCGATAGACTGGTTGTGTCAACTCGATCGCGGCTTGCGGTTTCTCTCGAGCCCGCAGCACTGGTGGACCGACCGACACTTGCAACGTAGCCGAGACGGCAAAGCCGCCAGGCGACGGGTCACGCCCGCACCTTCGGCGCTTTCGTATTTGACTCGTCCGAGGACGACGGGGAACACACCTCGATATCGTGGAAAAAGCGTCGTCCGACAACCAGCCCCTAACGCATCAAGCGGATGAGGCTGCAGACGTCAGCTGTGGGATCCACGGGAGCGATACCGGCGACACGCTTGCCGGGCACGAAGCCCCGCCGCACATCAAACACCCAGGTCGCTTTGGGGGCGACTGCTCTCTGGGACCCCCATATAATAGCAGCGATAAGTACCCAAACCTCCATGGGGCCGTACTCGTGCCACTTTCGACGAGCGTTTGGCGGAAATCGTGCCTACTCGTAACGCCGCGAGCAAGATTGAAAGCTTACGTCGGCAGCACCATGCCGAAGTCGTGAAACTGCAGCGCGTCCATCGAATGCGCGAACGGCAATTTCTCGCGAATGGCCAGTGCCGTTTCCTGAACGATCGCCTTTCGGTCCCCCACGGGGCGGCCCCCGGCCGATCGATTCGAGGAAAGCTAGCCCGGCCCCTTCGCCATTTCCGAGCACGAGTGCGACCAGCGCGGGTGGCGTGCTCGACGCCCCGGCTGACATCGTTTCGGACTGTGTCTCTTCGAGCGCTCGCGCCAACGTCGCGGGGCCGACGACGACGCCCGCCCTGTTCTCTCCCGGTTCCCGGCGTGCTATAGTGCAGCCCTCTGCACGGTGACGCCGACTCAGTAGTGGCCGTGCAGCGGCTTGTACGCCAAAGTTGCGTGAAAGGCGTCGAGCTCCCGCCGGCCTGGCTCACGTGGTTTCGGACTTCTGTCGCTTCGAGCGCTCGCGTAGCCGTGCCTGGGCACGATTCTCGACTCCGCAGCAGTGCGCGGAAACAACTACGAAGACGCGCAAGCCGAAAATCGCACTGCGGTACAATGTCAGCCGGGACCGTATGGCCCCTTATAATAGCAGCGATAAGTGGCCAGATCTCCTTGGGGCCGTACTGGTGTTACGAGGCGGCGTACTGCTCCGAGCCGAGCCCCAATATTTCGCTTTGGCGCGGCTGATACGAGCTCGCGATCGCCGCGGTACCGCCGCTCACCGATTGAAGGCACGCTAGCGCGGTCCCCTTCGCCATTTCCCAGCACGAGTGCGACAAGCGCGGGCGGCGTGCTCGACGCCCCGGCTGACGTCGTTTTGGACTTTGTCTCTTCGAGCGCTCGATGCCATGTCGGGGCCGACGCCGACGTTTGCGTGGTGTTTCCACGATTCCCGGCGCGAGACAATGCAGCTGCGAGCAGGATGCCAGCGATTCCGTCGCGGCCGTGCGGCGGTGTACACGCAGAAGTGTCGTGAAGGGTATCGAGCTCCCGCCGCCCCTGCTGACGTCGTTTCGGACTTTGTCTCTTCGAGCGCTCGCGCCAACGTCGCGGGGCCGACGACGACGCCCGCCCGGTTCTCTCCCGGTTCCCGGCGAGCTATAGTGCAGCCCTCTGCACGGTGACGCCGACTAAGTAGTGGCCGTGCAGCGGCTTGTACGCCAAAGTTGCGTGAAAGTCGTCGAGCTCCCGCCGGCCCGGCTCAGGTGGTTTCGGACTTCTGTCGCTTCGAGCGCTCGCGTAGCCGTGCCAGGGCGCGATTCCCGACTCCGCAGCAGTGCACGGAAACAACTACGAAGACGCGCAAGCCGAAAATCGCACTGCGGACAATGTCGGCCGGGACCGTATGGCCCCTTATAATGGCAGCGATAAGTGGCCAGACCTCCATGGGGCCGTACTCGTGCGACGAGGCGGCGTACTGCGCCGAGCCGAGCGCCAACATTTCGCTTTGGCGCGGCTGATACGAGCTCTCGCGATCGCCGCGGTACCGCCGCTCACCGATTCAAGGCACGCTAGCGCGGTCCCCTTCGCCATTTCCGAGCACGAGTGCGACCAGCGCGGGCGGCGTGCTCGACGCCCCGACTGACGTCGTTTCGGACTTTGTCTCTTGGAGCGCTCGAAGCCATGCCGGGGCTGACGCCGACGTCTGCACGGTTCCCGGTGTGCTACAATGGAGCAGTGTGCCGCGCGACACCTCTTGTTGCCGAGGCAAGCACGGCGATTTCCTGAAGCGAGCGCATTCCGGCCAGGCAGCAGCGGGCTTTGTGCTTTCGGGAGTGCTCTTGCTGTAAAATTTGAACGGGTGCAACTGCACGAAGCGAGTGTATTTATTTTCTCTCTCTCTCTCTCTCTCTCTGCCTTTGAGGCGACTGTAATTTTAATTTAAATGCAATTGGAGGCGCGAGCAACCTGATGAGAGTAGGTTGACTTCGGCACGCCTTGTAGTTTATAAATTGCTGTCAAGCTTTGACGACATGCACCTTCGCGCCATCTGCTTTCCCGGTCTCTTTGGCACTTGATTGTGTGTGCTGCATGCTCTGCATTCTAAGGAAACACGCCTGTTTGTCTCCCTCTCTCACGTTCTTTTTTTCGCTGCTCTTGTAGAAGCTGCTATGCTCTTTACTCGCTGTAAAATAGAATGCTGCCACAAGCCAACAACCTTTGCGTGTTTTTTTTTCTCTCTTCCCAAGACGTTTCTGCCATTACTCACTGGCACTCGTTCGCTCGCGCCATCTACCTTTCTTTCTGTATGGCGAAGTCCGTAGGTTTTCCTAGTTCCGTACACTGATGGCGCCAATGCGTTTTTGCGCCAGTTTCGAACGACCTGGCTGTACTCACGTTTCTCACTTAAATGTTTCAAATTTGGGATTGCGAAAGGGGTGGTGCTTTCTTCTTGTGTAAGGCTGAGCTTCCCAGCTGCGTTTAAGCTATGCTAGCATGTGTGCATGTGTGTATATATATATGTATATATATATATATATATGTGTGTGTGTGTGTGTGTGTGTGTGTGTGTGTGTATACATATACATACGCGCGCGCGCGATGTTGGTAAAGATTGAGGTAGCACTTTTGTTAATATACAATACCTGTGCTTCACATGGCGATTCTTCTACCCCCTCTGTTTCCGGTTGGAAGGAGTGCGCAGTCTTTTCTATATTTATTTTTTTTCATTCACTTCTATGTTGCTCGTCTTCGTACATGGGGCATGCTACCTAATTCTACCGGTCGATTCTACACGTTGCGATCCGTTCCGGCCTGTGCCGTATCAAAATTTGCAGTGGGCCTTGCGGTAAATAAAAAGAAACGAAGGAAATGCGCGTGCTATATTACACTTGCGCACGGGCTTGAAACGAAGGCCTCAAAGAAAGTCACCTCGAGCGGCCGCATTCAGACGGAAGTAAGCATTCCCCTTGCTCGTGTTTTCCGCTCGCCTGCTCAGTTTTCTACGAGGTTGCCGTCGTTGGTTTGGCCTTACAAACAAGCTTGCACTCGGGTCTCGTTTTTACAGGACAGCGTTTCGTTAACAGCGAAAGACTGAGGAGTCGCGAGTTTATTCGTCAGATAGAGAGCATAGAGTCTCTAGACTGGCTGAATTTTATAAAATTGCCCACGCTGTTGCTGAGGTTACCAATGTCGGCAGGGCGCCCACAAGGCAGTAGTACAATGGAGTGAAGTGAAGGACATCGCTTCTCGGCCTTTTGGCTAAGAACGCTGCCCCAGGCCGAGAAGAACTTCTCGACGAGTCATCCGTGCTACCCCGGAGGTCGCGTCGGGACTGCGGCGGACCTCCAGGAGACTACAAGCGCCTATCAGGATCAACCCGCCCGCCCGCCCGCCTGCCTGTCTACCTGCCCGAGCGCCATCTGCCATGCAGCGGAGCAACCCGGCGGGTCTCTCCAGCGCCTGCCGAGCGGCCCATGATCTCGGGAGCCGGCATCCCTGCCAACGCCCCCTGTAGAGCCGCCGGCCAACCTCCTGCCTACAGCGGAGCCAGCGCCACCTGCTGAACTCCCCTTCAAGACAAGAGTACAGCGGCGCCTCAGCGCCAGCTGCACGCGACAAGTGTAACCAGTACAACCATGAATCCCGGAGGCCGTGCTTCAAGCAGCCACTCCCCCCACACCATGGACACACGCAGTGAGACTCCTTTACGGGAGAACTGTTTTACTTTCGACGCCCCTGAGGGCGATATATCCATAGATGATCTTATTGATGCTGTTGAAGAGACTGCGGGGGACGACAGTGTATTAGCGTTACAACATATCGGTGGCGCTAAATTTCTAGTCTGCACGAGAAACGCCGCACAGGCGACTAAGCTAATGGTTGCTGAAGGTTTTCACGTCAACCACGTTAAGGTCCCTGTTGACGCTGTCGGCCCGCCAGTCACCTTCGTAAATGTGTACCGCTATCCAATCTATATGTCAGCAGACGCCCTGTCGTTTGCCTTGCAGCCTTACGGCAAAGTTAAAAGCGTGTCCTTTGCAAAAGTCTCTAACCGCCAGAATAAGCTAAATGGTGTAAGAGTGGTGCGTATAGAAATGAGCAGACCAGCTCCTAATTTCATGACTGTCCATGGCCACAGAGTCATGTGTGAGTACAGAGGCATAAGGCGCGTGTGTGAGAGATGTGGAGCTGACAGCCACATGGCTACTATGTGCACCGCCCCATACTGCAAACGATGCGGCATCTTTGGGCATGAAACGGAAGGCTGCGAGGAGGAATGCCACAAGTGCGGAGGCCGCCACGGCACAAAGGCTTGCTTTCGCGGGAAAGCCTATCCCAAGTCGTACGCAGGCGTCGTCGGGCGACACACGCCCACGGACCAAGAGCAGACAGCAAGCTCGCAATTAAACCAGACTTTCCCGACGATCAATGAAAGCTTAACACCAAAGCTACAAGTGCTCCAACCTAGCAACCCCACCAAAAAAACAAAATTACATAATTTCTGGGAAGGTGCGGAAAGCACAACAGAAAGCGAAAACGGCGCATACAAAGTAGCGACCGTACGACGAACAGAAAACCTTTCGCCAGAAGATAGCTGTGATGAGATAACTGATGACGTAGCGTCCCAAAATCTAACCGCAGCCTCAACCGAAACTGAAAGCACGGGAGCATCAAGCGAACCACGCCCCCCAGTTCGAACAGCTGATTTAGGAAACGCCGGCGGCGAGGCAAAAATAACCGAGATTAAACAAAACACTCCAGAAAAAAGCCACGCCTTCGAAGACATGCCCATAGTGAGTAGCGGAAAGTACGAAATCCCGGAGGCCAAACCACAGGAAGAAAAGCTCTCTCTCGAAACTAAAACGCTGAACGAAGAAAAAATTAACAGCGGACCAAGTGCCGAAAACTCTCCTCAAAAATTACAGCAGGAAAAGGACGTAGAAAACGTAGCTGGTAAAGATACACTCAAAGGACGCGGTGGCCGAACCCCAAACGCCCCGACCGTTGGCGCCCAGACTCCAAAACCACAAAGACACAGATCTCGTTCAAACAGAAGGGGAGGCGAAGGAAGAAAACACGCCAAAGATCGCACAAGCCCAGAAACCCAAAGGCGAGCAAAAGAAGACCTAGCCAGCAGTGACAGTGAAACTAAGATGCCAAAAAAAAATACCCAGAAAGCACCCCCCTGCGCAAAAGAAAATAACTATGCAAACGAAAGAGACTGATATGGACGTCACGGAAACGATAGCGGACCGGGAAGCTCCCGCGCCCTGATCAAGGCATGACACTACAAGCAGCACGAAAAAAAACATACACCGCGCTTACCCGCGTTTTCGTCTTCCCTCGCCTGTAAGTGGACTGCAATGGAAAAAAAAACCGCCCAACTACAGCTGTCACGCTTCGCGACAAGACAGCAGAATACAACCCCCCCTTTTCTCTGCTGCCTACCCAACTCTTCGGTAAAAACCACCTATCACTCGGCCTATAAAACCAGAGGACCCCCAATGACCGGGAAGCACTCGCGCTACCTAAAGAACCCTCCCCCTTTTCTTTCATTGGTTTTCTGTTTGTGTCTTCCTTTGTGTTTGTTTACAATCCAACGCCTAGGTTAGAAAACGAGCCAAGAGTGCATGGCCCACATTACCTTTGCCACTTTCAATGTCAGAGGCTTTCGCGAAAAAAACAAGCAACGCGAGATCCTAAACCTTGCGAGGGAGGAGAACATTACCATCCTTTTTATCCAAGAAGCTAATTTAAGGACCCCACTAGACGTGGAGGCATTTAAACGTGACTTCCAGGTAGAAGCTTTTTTTTCACTGACAAACGCCCGAGCATGCGGCGTGGGGGCCATTTTCGTGACGGGACGGTTTAGAAAGCGAGCACATTGCTTCTACGGGTCAAATGGGCGGACTCTGATGTTAGACGTCTACATAGATAATAGGAAAATTCGCTTCGTAAGCATCTACGCCCCGGCTACCCGGTCGGACACAAATGCTTTCTTTAAAGCACTCCACCCACTGCTTCTTGACAAAATTCCGCACGTCAGCCTAGGTGACTTCAACTGCGTGATTAATTCCATCAGGGACATCAGAGGCCCCGGGCAAAGGGGTTCAACCTACAATGCGAGAGAATTTAGCAAAATCCTCCGCCACCTCTACCTTACAGATGCATGGCTTTCTCTCCATGATGAGCATTTTGAGCCCACTCGCGTCTCCACCAGGACGTCGAGCAGAATAGACTGAATCTACGTGCCCGACTGCCTAGTCCCCAAACTCCAGACCTGTGTTGTGGCGATGCTCCCGGACCCTCTAAAGAAAAGGACCGACCCCTTCCCGGTAATATGCACAATCAGAGGCCACCCAGAACAGCAAACACACCCCGGACGTTGGCGGCTAGACGCTGCCCTGTTGCAGGATGACGCCAGCAAGAATAATTTAAAGCAAAGTCTCAAGGCAATAACCGAACGAGCACCACAGATGAGCCCATCAACTTGGGAAGAACTAAAAGGAAAATGGACGGCGGCTTTACAAGCCGAAGGAAAAGCGAGGCACCGGCGGTACACTGCCGAGCTAAAGGAACTATTGCAGAGGATGCAAATTATAACGAGGGCGGAAGCCGTAACCTCATGCACCGGATTATATCTACAGACGCTGCAAAGAAGGTACGATCGCCTCCTGGAGAAACGAACCAGAAAGGCACAACGCGATCCATGTACAATACAAGTCATTACAGAAGAAAACAACCGCGATGGGAAAAATGATGCGAGGGAAATAATAGAGGCCATGAGGGAAGATGGAACGACTACACACGACCCTGTAGAAATCCAAAACATTTTTTTAACTCACTTTAGGAATCAATTCGTGGAGGACCAGTCTGACAACGTTGCGGATACCGAAACCTTGAACAAGTTATGCGACAACTTACCGCACCTCGACCAAGAAGCAGTTTCACAATTTAGTAATGACGTCAATATGGAAGAATTGAAACACGTCATTCAAAACATGTCGCAAGATACAGCCCCAGGATGCGACGGCATCACCACAGGATTTTATACGACCTTTTTCGAAGAAGTAGGCGAGACACTGTGCGATATGATCAATATGATACTAAACGAAAAGAAAAATCCCCCTCCTTTGGGAAAGGGAGAATCATATTACTGCTCAAAGAAGGCGCCCAACCGAATAGCCCCCAATCGTGGCGACCAATAACACTGCTTAACACAGATTACAAGATTGCAGCAGCGGTGCTGAACGACAGAATCAAACGCGTTTTACCACGGATAATATCCCCCCACCAAACATGCGCAGTGCCTGGCAGATCATTGTTCGCAAACCTGACGCTTACCCGAGACGTTTTTGAATACGCAACAAGAAAACAGATAAGCGGCGCTTTTCTTTCATTGGATCAGGCGAAAGCCTTTGACAAGGTAAAGCACAAGTATCTTTTCGCAATTATGTAACAGTTCTCCTTCCCCCAAGACTTTATCGAGATAATCACACTCCTATATAGCAACATGACATGTAATATCCAGATAAACAGGCCCATCACACAGAACTTTAACTACACAAAAGGAATCCGCCAAGGATGCCCTCTGGGCCCAACCCTGTTCGTTCTCTCGATTGAGCCTCTGATCGCTAGTATAAACGGAGAAACACGCATACGTGGCTTCCCCATGACGGGACAGGAAGAAATAAAGATCATGGCCTACGCGGACGACCTTTCCATTTTTGTAAGAAACGAAACAAGTTTGCATTATTTCCGAACCATCTTTGCAAAGTATGCTCTCTTGTCTGGCGCTGCGTTAAACGAAGCAAAAAGCAAGGCTCTCATATTCGGATCTTTCCCACCGGATGCCATAAGGAACGTGCAGCGAGTTGATACCGTTAAAGTTCTTGGAGTTTATTTCACGCAGAAAGGAGTGGCGCAGCCCACTTGGCAGGTTGCCATCGCCAAAGCAAAACAAGCAATCTCCCATCTACAACAAATGAACCTAACACTGCAAGAGAAAGCCCTAGTGGCAAGAACTACAATATGCGGGTTTGCAAACTATGCCAGTCGCGTTGGCATCATGCCCAGCAAAACGATAAACCAATTGAACAAGCTCATTACGGCCTTCCTTTGGGAAAACAAGCCACCCCCGTTAAAAAGAAACATACTGCTACTAGCAACAACGAGCGGAGGCCTCGGACTTCTGCACATCAAAGCAACAACACGACTCCTAGCCGTAAAAACGGCCAGGTACTTAGGAAACTCAGCCGATTACATAGGGAAGGGCTTAATGTTGTATTGGAGTAGCACAAATCGCAGGGTTTTTGATTGCAACAGGACCCCAGGACCACAAGCAGAGTTCCCCTCAGAATTCTATAAGATTGCCGCCGTCACGAAAGCCATGTTAGAGAAGGAAGCACCCAGAACTAACATAGACATGGATTCAACCGCTAGAATCATCGAGAACATAACAGAAACCCAATTATCAACTGAGGACGAAGGAAAAATGAAACACATAAAGGAAACCCAACCAAAAAAGATAAAACTTCCCAAAGAAGTACAGGACTTTGACGTCAAACGGAAATGGAAGGTGCTCCCGACCCGGCAGAGACTGCACACAATGGGCAGCGTACCAAGTGATCGCTGCCCCAACTGCAGCCACACGGAAACTGCAGACCATGCACTATTCGAGTGCGTCGCCGCGAAAGCCGTATGGCGACTGGTACTAAACATCTTCGGAGTACGACCTCAGGCCATGGCGCAGAAAACTAAAGGCAGATTCGCCAACCTAGTACTTATCTGTACAATGTACGCCATATGGAAACGCAGATGCCTCGCAGAGGTAAGTAGAGTGCTGGTGAGGGCAGCCTACCCCACCCTCCAGAAAATAAGCCTGCTCTTGTGGGAACATCTGAATGAGGAACTTGATGCAACAGGGGAGGAAAGTTTCCTCCAACGATGGCACACAAGATTTTTCATCAAAAAAAATAAGCAACTCGCGTACCCTTTGATGCCGTATTAATGTTCCCTCTCCAGCACCTCACTCGGAAATAAACCCTTTTCCGGAAACATGTAGTGCAGAACACAACCCCCAGTGTCGCAACAATAGTAGCCCACAGGAATACGTATGGGAGGCATAAGGTCCAAAGGTTGATCGGAAATATTTCCCTTGTCTTCAATGAATGTTCATGACCCTTGAGTAGCCCTAGCATTGTATAATGCAGCATAACCTTGTGTGTAAAACAACCCGGCAATGTGCGAAGGTTATGAGCGCACCTGAAAGTTGTATAACCGCAAGTGAACTGTACATTGTTAATCTGTGTTTGCACGAAACCATATGATGAATGAATAAAAACTTCCCTTGGTATAGTATCTGTTCTTATCAGCTTAATATCTGATACGGGTTCTATGTGGACCCACGATATTAAACCTATTTTTGGAAGTTGGCGGAGTGCTTGAAGCCTGCTTCACCTCCGCCGCAGGTAGCCCGGTATTGCACTACCTCCGGGATCGGCCCCCGCTCACTTAGGTGAGACTTCATTCAATCAAAATGAAGAACACAAGCTCGAAGCGAGCACTGACTTCACACGCACCATTCCTATACCATACGCAACGATGCCGGTTCGCGGACCACGAGAGTAATTAAACGGCCACTCCACCAGTGTGTAGCGTCGCACTTCTTGCCGCGCAAATGGGACAGCCGCACCAGCAAATTTCTAATTACGGCCTTCGAGAAAAAAATGACAGCAAAAGAAAGAACCAGGAGGGAGAATCGGCAAATTATATGTCTAAGCAATAGAATTGTTATTTATCCGATGTTTCTGTCTGCTGTAATGAGCCACTATAGGACGGGGAGGGAGGGGGGGTGTATGATTAGCCGTGGGTTCGGCAACCAATGTGAATCCCGCTCAAAGCCAACACTGGATTTTTGAGTTCACTATTGCTTGGATCCGTAAACCACAGCGCCAACGCAAGCTCGCCCTGCCAAAATCCGCTGCCCTAGTGGAAGAAAGATTCCCTGTGAAAGAAAAATAGAGTGCCCGATTTCTGGCAACTACTGTGCAGCCTTTGTGTGCACATTTTCGCAGCAGTGGGAGCGAACGCCTCGAAAACAAACTTGTGTGGACAAGTCTTGCGAAATATATTCAAGGGTTCAAAGGTGCTCCAGCTTTCCAACCTGTATGTTATGAAGACCTGTTGCTACCTTTTCATCATCCTCCTCCTGGCTACGCCCACTGCAGGGCAAAGGCCTCTCCCATAATTATCCAAGTACCCCGGTCACATGCTAATTGTCGCCATGTAGTCCCTGCACATTTCCTAATCTAATCTGCCCTCTCAACATTCTGCCACCGCATGCTACTCTTCCCTTCTCTTGGAATTGAGTCCGTAACCCTTAATGACCATCTTCCTCCCACATTGCATGCCCATTTCTTTTTTTCATGGTTTAAACTAAGGTGTCATTAACTCGCGTTTGTTCATCGCCCCTCAATCTGCTCTATTCCTATCCCTCGTGACGCTACACCCATCGTCCTTCTTGCCAAAGCTCGTTGCGTCGCCCTCAGTTACCTTTCGGTAACCCTTAAAGGTTTCCGTTGGGGCACTCGTGGCATCTTTCTCGTTTAAATAAGGCTACTTTTTTTCCGGTTTTGGAGGGGGGGCCTCTATGTGCTAGGCGCGATTGTGTCCCCGGCGCCGCTCTCAACAAGATGGCGGCACCCAGGCTTTTTGCCTGTTGGTTCGGCTTAACGCAGAACACTCCCGCAGGGCAGTGAAGCCGCGTTGAAGGGGCAAAGAGTAGCGCAGTGAAGCGCATGCACGGGCGAAAAACGCAAATATTAGTCAAAAATACAACCAAGTCGCCAAATACGAACTTCCATTATTGGAAATTCGAGTTCAGTTTGTGCATTGCATTCGCCTAGAGAACATAAATGCGAGTGCCACAGCAGCCAAGACAAAGCTTAGGATCGCGTATCATTTTTTTTCTTGCCTTTTACTCCTGGCCTGCGCGGCATGCACACGAAAGTTATGATATAGTGAAAACACGAAATAATGCAGTGCGGCTGTATCAGATCTATTTTGTGCGCTTTGTTCTTTGTGGACTACAGCGGTGTGCGTTATGAGAAAGTTTCAGTTCCCTTCTACTGTGACCTGCGAAGCTACATTTAAAACCACATTGGTGTGTGCGGTTATTGCTACGAACTGCGTGTGGGTGCGTTCCTTTTTTTTTCGCTACCAGCGATGGGTTATCGCAACCGCGATCGGTTCTGCTGCTACGCTAGACGCGTTCTTGCCAACGGTTGGCTCTATACGCGACCCGTGACGCGTGGTCGGCACATTCAAGCAGTCAATTGCAAACAGTTCCAAGAAGAAGGATGCAATCCACTTGACGCCGGGAGCGCTAGTTCGACGATTGTACATTTTGACCTGCGAGGAAGCGCCGCCAACCAGCCTTTTCTATAATACGATAAGATTCAGAGCGACCGCGAGCACTTGTCTTTGTCAATGTCTCGGGCACAGTTTTTTTTAAACTCAGATACTCAGACGCGCCCGTGTTCGCGCTCACTTGCTCTCTCCGATAAGCAGGGAAGCTCGGTTGGGGTGGTGTCGGTTCTTGCGCATGCGCTGCTGAGCTCGTCGCTTCGGCGGCCAGTCGACGCTGGCGCGGTACTGGTAATCAACTTCGACGTGCATGGTGAAACGTCACTTTGTATTGCCGCTGTAGACTAGCAATGCAATGTGTTTGCGAGCGATTGGAGAAATGAAAGAGCGGGCACTGTCATGCCCTTCTAGAGCAGCGGAAATATTCCTCCAAGCACTAGGTTTGAACATTTGCGCCTACGAACATGAACGAAACAATGAAAACGGTCTGCAGCTGCCTTCACTTCATAAAATTCCCGTACGAAGAAATTTGCGTGCGCAAATGACAGCGCAAAAGAGAGAAACCATGTAAAGAAGAATGGCTGCCTTTCGCGTGATCTCCCACATGAAACCTAATGGGATAGGCTAATTTTAGCCGTTCATTTTGATTTGCCGAATGTAAGCCGGAACACTTTCTACACGCGGTCTTAAGATTTGAATGGCAATCAAAGTCAACCTTTTTTTTGTTTCGGTTTGTTCTATCTGGAACCAAACTAATTAAGAACGCCATTTCAATCTTAGATTCGATTAGATATCGTGACTGGTATGCTGAAAAATCACGCCGTGCGTCACGTCACCCCTTGTATGAACATGCTGTTAACCTTCGTGATCACGGCATTAAAAATCGCCAGTTCCCGAACTTTAATCGCGCCGAT